>NW_016909136.1:2807-15354 GCF_001483705.2 Eufriesea mexicana
CTTGTGTTAGGAATCTTTTGATAATTCTATGAAATATAGTGTCACCCTAATATCCTTCCATACATAATTGTATGAAATTTCTACATGCTTTTGGAGTTTCTTTTGCCCATGATTCTAACTCAACATCACCAACAGTTGTTTTCATTACAACCTAGTTATAACAAATATATCAGTTTAATTAATGTAAAATGCTTTTAAAATCAAATTTATTAAAATTTATTATTTATTATTGTAATTCAAATTAGAAATTATTTAATATATTAATATATCGTAATTTAGAAAGTAAATATTGTATATCGGTTAAATTTTTAAAGATAGATATACAATCCATTGAAATATTATTAAATGATATTTATTACTGTACCCTTAGTGGCTGGCTCTTGCATATAAATATTACTCATGTTTGTAAGTCTCCTATAATTAAAAAAATCCTTCATCAATAATATATCATATTAAATCTTTAGTAATTTATAAATCAGTCAACCAAATGGTTCTTTTCTCGAATAATCATCAGCAGGTAAGACGTACCTTCTTTCTCCTTTTAATGTTGACTTTATTGGCCCAATAAATTCTATCTGCCACTGCCCTCATATTCCTGCTGCTTTTATAGTTTCCAAGTTCCTATAGATATATCTACACATATGAACCTTAATGCAATATTTACATTCTATATTCAATTTATTTTTAACTTCCATAACTATTACCAAGTGACCATTCTCCATCTCCTCGATGATCTTCATATTTGCAGGTCCACGGCACACATCCTTCTCTGTGATTAGATACGTTGCCCCTTTCCTGTTTCTTGATTTGACATAACATGCATTGCCTCTTCTCAATGCTTTTATTTAAACCACTCCCTTTTCTTTATATACCTCAGCACCATCATTCTGAAATATAACACATTGGCGATGACTTTGACCACTGATATTAATATTTATTTAGATCAGGAATACAACATACCTTCCAATCTCACTGTATTCTCTATATAGTTGTTATAAAAGGCCATCACCTAAATTAATTTTAATCCCTTTTGTCTGCCTAAACCATCTCCATTTTCTGAATTTTTATTTGACCATCAAAGATTTTTATCTTGTATGTCAAATGGTTAACTGACCTAGAATGCAATAGACATATCATACTTTACATACTTATATTGCTGCTTCAATTTTTTCTCGCTATGAAATATAATTCTTGGCATCTACGCTTATTTCAACAGAATATTGTCTTTTCTAACTTACACTATTTAATTATAACTAGAGGTTATGTTAATACAAATACATTCTTTTCGTGATGCAGGCACACCTGCATGGACACAACAATGCTTCCGGCGTTTGTTTGTAATTTTTTCTCATTTGCCATGCACTCTCCTGTTCACTTGGAGAAAAATTAACAAATCGCTCAATTTCTGTGTTTAATTTATGAAATTTTATAATTGCGTTGTAAAAGCGTACCTTTGCATATTTGTCGTCTGCCAGGTAAAGAAATGAATGCTGATTGTCTAATTAATCCACTCTTTGGGCTGAACTTCTTAAACAATGCAGAAAACTTTATAGGGTCCTTAAGTGAACAAAAAGAAGGGAAGAGAATGTAAATTAGTTATTTATGCCGTTTTATTGTTTTCTTTATCCTGTTTCACGTAATATTGTTTACGCGCACTCGTGGCGCCATCAGTGCTCATCCTACCGAACCTGATGTTCACGTCTAAACTGATAAATGGCACTGTTTTCAATTTAATAGATTACTAACTCTGGTTATGTGCTTCTGATGCTTCCTAATAAATCAATTCGGCAATGGAAAATTCACTAATTACTCAATATCTATGATTAATTTATGAACTTTTATAATTACGTCGTAAAGGCAGATCCTTCAAGAACGTTCCAATATACCTTTGGATATAAATTTGTCTCTAATTAATTAATTATTAGTGATTATTCCACAGAGTGTTTGAATTTTTGCCGGACATAGTAATAATTTTTCAGTAATTATTATCCTCTACGCAATTAATTAATGAAATTTTTTGCACTCATTACAAAGATAATGTTCTTGCGAATCTTCTCATATAACTTTTGATCACATTTTGCTTCTAGTTTCGTTTATTATTATATATTTTCACGTAAGATCGTGATGGTCGTCGTTACGAAATTATGGACGCCATCAAACAGTAGTAATAACTAACTAATTCGTAACAAATTATGTACGAAAATAACATAAAAATATTGCTCAAAGTTTCAGCTTTGTAATGCAATTATAAAAGTTAATAAATTAATTACAAAAGTTGAGTAATTTATTAACATTTCACTGACGGAGTCCTTCTATCCTTTTCTATCCTACCTCTATCCTTGTCTGACACGTGACGAACTTTTCGACGACCTCCATGCCTATTCTATGATAAAATTAAAAGGGAAAGTAACATAACAAATTTACGAAATATAGCATACTTTTAATGATTGCTTTTGAAGAAAATTTGTACAAAATAAAATGTGATAATAAAATGAAATAATTATCTTATAATAACTTGTATGACAATATTATGTTGGTCTACTAACTAAAAAATTATAAAACTATGTAATACTACAAAACTATACTTTTGCTGTATTATTACCATTATATTATAAAAATATAGTTTACAAATGTACATTATTAAACATTTAAGTTTTTTGTTATTCGAAGAGTATATAACATTATATAACGATCAGTCAAAAATAATTCAAGTTAAACACAGTTATTGCTAAGTATGATATCCTTGTACACATTTCTAATATAAATAGTCTTTTCCAACTTTTACGATATTGTTTACACAATGGTTGCATATAATATAAATTTAGCAATATGTATAGAAAAAAATACTTCATTATTTTATTGTTAATACTATACTATATTTTTGACGTGTGTAAGTACGTGTTAAAACTTCTTTTCATAAGGAAATTTTGCTTATTATCAATTCACTCGTACAATAATTATTTATGCATTGTATTCAAGATTATCATCTTGTGCTTTGATCTCTTCCTTCAGACTGAGGCTTCTAGTACCTTTCTTAAATTTCCAAAGTCCTCCGATGTGCCATAAGATAACACAGGAGAGGCTCAAAATTGACGTGAAATGAAGAGCACCCACATAGCTCATCATTGTGTCGTGTACTAAACCTTAAACGTAAGAAAAAGGGAGATATATTTAGAAAATAATTTATTATACATGAATGTATTATAATTTTCCATTTGGAAGGCTATTACATCAAATATTGAAAATACATTATTACGTGATCAAAAATAGTAGAACAGTTCATTAAATAATTAATTAAAACTAATTGACAAATTCTATAAAACTGACTACGAAGTAATTCATAGCTTAATTGTGTTTGCTATAATTATATTAGGAATACAAGGTAAATAAATCTCTATAAATTGTAAATGTAAAATAATATAAAGTTGTGTATTTAGACGGAAATATAAATATCTGTAATAAATATTTATATATTGGAACGCATAATTCATAATATATAAATAAATAAATCTTGATAAAAATATTGAGTTAAAATAACTAAACATGTATAATATTTGTATGAACAAGCGACTTTAATAAATTATTCCTTTTGCTCTAAACTCCAAAAAGATTAATAATCACGTTTTTGCTAAATTATTTATATTCCTGTAAATAAATTTTGACAGTGAAAAATATTTCTTTTTTTGTTTTCATTATTTATTAATTCTTTTATTATTGTCTCTTCAGCTCTAAAGCTTATGAGTTTAACAATCATATAAAACTTTTTCTGAGTACCTACATCACATTTTAATGTACAATCAATTATATACTTTTCTTACTAATTTTAAACTCACTTCATTTTAATTTTGAGTCACGATTTTTCTTATATTTAGTATTTAATATTTGATATTCGATATTCGATATTTGATATTTAATACTTAATATATAATATTTAATTATTTAATAATAATTTATATTTAATTGAATAAAAAGGCAATGTATTCTGTTCTTATTGCAAAAGGATAGATGGAACTAATTGGGCTATTTGCAAAGTATCATAGTACTTTTCCAAATTACACCCGAAATTGTCAAATAAGGGCAATTACATTTAAAAAATTTTTAATCGAATAAAGAAAGACTGAACCTTGCTTCTTACCTATAATTGGACCTATAGTAATGGACAGTATTCCATTGCAAACCATTTGCATTCCATACGCAGCTGGCAGTCTTTCGAGAGGCACATAGTCAGGGATTATTAACGCTTGGAAGACAGCTTTTGTGCCTTTGGCGATGCCAATAATTAATGCTACAGCAATTACCACGATGTAGGAGCTGCCCCAAGTAGACAATACTGAAACGAATAATATCGATTTAAATTCATTCATGCAACATTATACTTATAATAATCTTTAAATTAACACGGTGACTATAAGACCAATCCCTGGTTAAAGTGCTTTATCTTATACGTAATATACGTAAATAATATACGTAATAAATATAATATAATATAATATACGAAATATAATATAATATAATATACTTTGTAATATACGTAAATAAATATAATATAATATAATATACGAAATAAAACTATAGTAATTAGCCATTTGATAACGATTACCGTAAATTTAAGTAAGTATTACTTTAAGTTTAGTATTACTATAAAATGGTATACAATCAGTTTAGATCGCCATAAAATCTCTTTCACTCCAAAACGAATTTAGAAAAGTATTATATCGTACATTATTTTAATTAGATTATTTTGGCTTCTTATTTCAATAATCACATCATGTTGCATATTTTATTAATCACGTTATTTTTTTTATATAATATAATATAATATAAATAATTAGTACGGATTTAATTATTTAAATAACTATAATACTATGGAATTTACATTTGAATGACTATTAAACTATAATATCCGATAAAGATATTGAAATACGAATTACAAGTAAATTTTAACATGTCTAAAAACTTGTTAAAAGATGTATTATATAACACTTTTTACATATTGCGCTTCTCTTAATTTATCACATAAATGATTATTAAATAATATAAATTTTGTAAATTTTTTTTTAACTGATTTTGTCACTGGTGTCAGCAGCCACTGGAGACTCCTATGATAGTTAATGTTTTAATAAAGTGTTATTCATTACATATTAACATATTTAAATACGCAGATGTCTACACATAACTATTATTTTTGTATGAAATGAAACTTTTATCTGTGATATGAAAATACAATAAAGAAAAAATTTGTTCACGAACAATCCAATAGGTCCAATATTCGTCACTATCATTGGATCTATACAGATTACCATAAATCTGAAATCAACCCACCCAGCAGATCGTAAATTTGTTGCCGTGAAGGGGTCGATTTCTCATTTTCGAATATTTTACGTTGCTGTACGTACTGGTCCTTCCAAGAGTGGATCCTATCAAGGATAACACGTAAAGGTTCCTCGACGTCCAGCCGGTTTTCTGGGCCAGGAATGGGACGCACAGACGTGCTGTGATGTCTGAGACCGCTTGGATGGACATCACGGTTGCGATCGAGGTTCTTTCGAGCCCAGATAATTCGGTCAAGACGAAAGGAATCATCGTGTTAAAGTTCGTTTCAGCGACTAAAGATACACCCATACCTATATATAACACAAAAATTATGAAGAAATTAGCAAAGGAGGATATTTACATAATGAAATTCATTGATTGGGTATTCAAGTGGGTATTATAACTGTATTTTACAATTGACGTATATTTTTTCAACTTTCTCGTTATTTTTTTAATAAACAATTATGGTTTTGGATCCCTAAAAGGTGTAGAAACATATTCTGAAAATATTTCTCACTGGCAAGCAAAATTAAATTTGGAAAATTTGTTAATTTTAACATTTCCTTTCTTATAATTTCAAATTACAATTGTTATTTAAAATACAATCTGAAATATAATTATATTATATTTCTTATAAAATTTGGAAAATTTTTTAATTTTAACATTTCCTTTCTTATAATTTCAAATTACAATTGTTATTTAAAATGCAATCTGAAATATAATTATATTATATAATATTACATTACATTTTAAATTTCTTCTACTAATTTAAAAGAAATATACATATATGCAACGAAAAATTTTAAACTTGCTCTTTTATACGTATTTTATTATATTATTATAAACATGTTTCTTATTTTTTGAAGTATGTATTTTAATTTCTCATTAATTGAAAGTTTGCTAGCATTAATACTAAAACTATCAATCCAGTCAAATAACTGGCCTTAGAATTTTCCTTTTTGCAATTACTTAAAACATGTATTTGCTTTTCAAAAAATTAGTATTGACTCATAGATAGAACTGTAATTAATATATTTACTTATCTTCAACGTTCCACTAAAATTACTATTATCTATGTCTGCTATGTTTAAGTACTTATTAAAGATCGATAATTCTAGTATTAAACCCGATCTGATATTATATAATCCGTACAGTCAAAACAGTACAGTAAAATAGTACAGCGTGAACGAATAAATCGGCAATTGAAAAATGTAAATACATAAAACTTAACTCCCAAATTAAATGGAGTTACAGAGAGGGTTAAATAATTTTTGTATTACCGAGGATAACAGCGACGTAGCGACTATCGTTCAAAAGGGCAAGATCCAAATGCTCTGAAATCTTTGTCAGAATCGACGTTTTCTCTTTCTCCTTGTTCTCATTGTTCACGTTCTTCGATAGCTGTTGTTCGAAATTGTTCGTCTTCTGTTCAGTCTCGTCCAATAGTCGACGATTAGCATCGTTTTTGGCATCGGTTACATTTTCGACTTTTAATCGTCCGACTGCTTTCATTACACCGTGGTCGTTGCATTCTGCGGAAGATGCCGTGATGTCATTGTCCTTTGTTATACTTGTAATCTATTACAAATCAAATCTGACGGTGAACGTTAATCACTGCTACCTTCGCGAAATTTTAAGAAGACAATGAACCGTGAACAATATATTCCCGCTGTTTTTAGTTGTTAAAGTCTAAAATAGTATAATTACTAGCGACTGTAATAGCTAAGGTATATTTCGTAAATAAAACATAAATAAAACGTATTTTCAAAAATTCTAGACGAACTATATCTTGGGAAACAATAAATGTATGAAACGTGTCTAATACAAGATCTTTTCAAGTAACAAACAATGAAATGAGTTTATAATAGGTTTAAATTATTTGCTGTAAAATATATAATGAATTTCTTTGCTTATTTAAAAATGTGAATATCATTTAATAAATTTAGTGCCGACTAGAAAAGCTGAAACTGAACAAAATGAGTCTAACGTGAGTTAGTAACATTTAAGAGAAGTGTTATAGAAAATTGGTTTTGAATGATAATTATAATATTTAAAAGAAATTATGTTAAAGAATAAAGATCATATTAATAATGTTTATTTCAACATGTAACAAAAATTCAAAAAGTATTTTACATTCAAATTCATTACGATTAGTAAGTCGATATACTATCGTTGGAACTAACAATGAAAGGATGAAAGCTTCCATATATCTTAAAACAGGTTTAATTTCAAAATAAAAAATTATTTACTATATTATGTATCGTATATAAGTAGATTGAAATATGATTTTGCATTCTATATTGTACTTCTAACCAGAATATCAAATTCTATTTGTATACACAGCTTTGACATATTATTTTTAACATAAGGGTTACTAAACTTTTCAAACTGGTGTGTTTCAGACTTTGATTTTTGTAGTTCTTGGAAACATATGCACATTTTTGCTAAATTAGTTTTAACATTTATTGACATGATATCTTGATTACATAATACTCATTTATTTTTATTATACCGTTTGAAATATAATCATTCATTTATACGACAATACTTATAGATGAATATTATAAATCAATGTTTATAATTTTAAATGTTGTGTATACAGTTATTATTTATACAATTATCTAATAGTTATTTAATATTTATAATATTTTATGATATAATTACTTGAAAATGTATTGTAGACATACAATTAAAATAATAATTGGAGAAAATACATTTTTTTGTATTAAACATCGCTGACCAAAAGACTAATTAATTAATTATTAATTAAATAATATAATTATAATTTTAGTAAATCATATAGTTTACATGCTACTACATTAGTTTACACTTCATGCTTCTAAATTATAGAAGTTCTACTTTCTAATTGTTGTTTTATATACTTGTATATTTACTAGTTAATTTACATATTATTTAAAAAACAAAATATCTTTTTTTAAATAATATGTAAATAAATATGCAATACAAAGTCTCAACATTGTATAAAAATTTGATTAGCCATTCAATGATGTTGCTCATAGGAAACTATTAAATTATAATGAATTATATCTATATTATATTTGAATAACAAAATAAGCAAATATAATCAGTAAAACACATTTTCAGACACGTTAATTTACAAATAGCTTTCTTAAAATACCTATTAAAATTTATAAAAGCTTAGAGCAATCTAATATAATAGAATTAATAACATCCATAATAGTAATTCAATAAAGTCAGAAATTAAATTAAATTAAATAGAAAAGCAATTGAATTTTTTAAAGTAAACAATATAAAATTCAATACGATGAAATATTAAATTCTATGAAGTAAAGACAGTAATTGCTGTAAAATTATAATTTAGTTTTAAATTTCAAACATAAGCCAGTGATTAGTAATTGTAAAAAAATTATAATTTGGTTTTAAATATTTTCTCGTTCAGTGTCCTCTTAACAATTACTACCTTCTCAAAGTTTGTTAAACTTACTTGTTTTTCTTTAAATGGCCTCAGAAGCAGTGCTCCAACTAACGAATGTATTGCTACACCTGCGAGAATCAAGAGAGTTCCAGTGGTAGCATAATTTTCCAATAGCACTGCTATTAAAAGAGGCATTAAAATAGGTCCAAGGCCAGTCACAGTTACTGATAAACCCATAGCTATGTTTCGTTTCTTCCGAAAATACGTGTTCATTGCGAGATTCGTGGCTGGAAACACAATGCCATGACCGATACCTATAAATTGGAATTTAATATCAATGGTCACATGATCTGATAAAAATTTTTATCATGATATATCAATTTTTAGAAACTATAACCATGTCAAAATTTGATACATGAATTTGAATTGAATTTTTATAGAGTATAATGATACTGAATGATTTCTGTTCTAATATGATGGAATTTTACAAAAAACAAACTCGCTAAAAAAAAAAACAAACTTGCTATAATGTTGCAGTTTAAGATAAGGAACTTATCTTTTGTTTAAGCTACTAATACGTGTTATCTAATAAATCATCGTCTCGGTGATTTTTCAAGGTATTTTAATACTAAGTAGACATTATTTGTTTGTGGTATGAGAAAAGTAAATCATCGTGTTCTGAAATATATTTAAAAAATTACGAAATTTAATATGTTTATTAATAATTGTAATTAGAAAATAAATTTATGCAAATAAGTAATAGTACGAAAATGGATAATAAAATTTATATTTATTTATACTTGGGAACTTATATTTTTAAATTATAAACATATCTATATATTTATTTTGTAAGAAAATAAAAAATATAAAAGTCGAAAATGAAAAATAAATTTAATTTAAAAACTACTTGACATTTTTAATTTATTTATTGTTATTAAACATAATATACTAAAATAATGAAAAACCATGAATAGTATCACGGGAAAAGAAGAAAGAATCACATATTAAAAGAAGAGGGAAATATAGTATTGCAAATACGTTGACAATTTATCAGTGTATACTATTTTCCATTAGTACTATTTATTTCACTACAATTATTAAGTATAAAATATGTTTTTTTATTCTCAACTTGACCTTTACACTATTCCAATTTTAACTGTTTTTCTACGACCCAATATTAAACCATATAATAAAGACAAATATAATAAAAAAATATATAATTAAATATTAGCAAAGTAATATATAAATTACTGTATATCTACAAATAAAAATATATAAGTAAATAATATATAGACTACTGCTACATTATGTACAAATTATATCTTACATTTTCATTAAACAAATGAATGTAAAAAGACTGATACATTCACATATCACTCTGTTAATGTTTGATTAATGACAGTCATCTGTTTAAATTATTGTGTAACGAAATTCTTTTACCTCTTTCATTTCCCATTATACTGTGTGTATAAATTTAAACGTATAATGACAATAACGTTTTGTTTCAAAAATAAAAGTCAAAAAAGGGAAAAGTACGCGATACAGATTACTCACCAACGATAATACAATAAGTGATAATAATGGAGGGGAGAGAGACTGCGAAGGCAGCCATGCAGATGCCAATGGCGACAGTGAAACCACCGAGGAAGGCGACCTTTCGGAATGTAAATCTCTTCATCATTGGCCCGCTTATCAGACCCAAGCTGCACGTGATTGTACCATTCAAATGTATAATTAACGACGTCTGCGTTGCAGTGATACCGAGTGAAATGAATCGTTCCCTGAAGATTAGTCCGAAGCTTTGTTGTATCGGAAATATAGCCAAGTGTAATATATTTATTTTTAATTTATTTTTAATTTTATTAATAAACAGATTTAATGACAATAATTTTCTGAAACGGCTGTCATTGTCGAATCAAGCATAGATTTGATTCAGTTTAACATTTCAGTTCAATGAATGGAATTAGAAAATTAAATAGATATTTACACGAAAGATTTTATGATTGATTTAAAGTAACTCTAGATATTAATAATAATTTATTCGGATTCCTCCATTGGCAATAACACTCTGTTGTAATAAATGTAAGAACAATATTTATTAAATGCAATTTATATTAATATAAACAGTAATTATTTCACTTCTAACGTAATCTGTTATTTAACGTAATTAATATAAGAACGTAACTCAAATAAAATATAAATTTTAGTATAAATATAATATAAGTATATTTAAATTATTCATACAAAAATAGCAATTTAATTATTCTACATATATACTTCAAATGGTATCATAAATTTAAATTAGAAGGACTAAAAAGAATTGCATAAACATTAGAAAATTATTATAATTTTTAACGAATAATTCGCAGATACTTCAATATAATATATTCCTATACTAATTTCTATAATAGCCACATACAACTAGTTATCGTAACGTAAATAAACATACAAGAAAAAACAAAACAAAACAATTACTTTAGACATATAATTCAAATTCATTTCCCTGAGAAACAGAGTAACAGTGAGATGTTTTCTGCTCTGTATTATAGTAACTTAATTTTTTTTATGTTAAACAATGCTCATTTCTTTTGTCATTATTACACAATAAATATAGATATATTTACAATATCCGCCTTACTTTGTTTCGAAATCATTCTCAAACTTCTATTTTCGAATGAAACATATTTTCATATGTAAATGGTCAACGATCTCTGATTTTTATTCTTTAATGTAGCTGGAAACGCGTACGCTCGTCGCATGCGCCTCACACGGTTACTTAGCAACTAAATCTATAGTGCGTGTAGTTCCGGCCGTCGCAGTCGCTCGTAAAACGAGTCAGTCGTCCAGACGAATTGAAAGAGAGAAAACTCGGTCAAACTTACGTAAATGATCGACACGCCTGCGACGATTACCCACGCCCAACCTCTATCGGCTTCGCCACGTGACATTTTATCGATCATCCTTGAGATTCCACTTCTACATTCACTTCACTGTTCTTGCAGGAATGATGAGGCCACGGCGTCGATCCTTTGTCTCCTTCGTCGTGCCTTCGAGACGATGGCAGACTGCAAACTTAACGTGTCGACCAAATACAAGACGGGATTGGGCAAATGATAAGATACGCGCTAGCCTAGATAAGTGTTAGACGTGTACGCCTACGCAGCCAAGTGCATGAATTGTTTACAGACCTGCAGATCCACAGTGAAATCGTATTGAGTTATTTGAACAGTCAATCATGTTCTAACAGTCAATTATTGTTCATCGGTTATTGTGAAAAATTTCAACGGTTAGTTTGTGTGCGTGTAATCGTTTTTGCTATTAAAAGTGAATATTATGGTTTTATGAGAATAATAGATAGGTTTGTGTGATGGAAATATTTGTTTGGTAAAGATGAATTTAAATGCGTTTCGTGTATTGGGAAAAAGATAGGTTATGGTCGAAATTCGATGTAATATATAACGATTTAAATACGTGTTTCGTGTATAATTTAATCGGTTTATTTATAAATTCAAAAAAATAAAGTGCTTTTTCTGGTCCTTTTATATTTACTAAATGACGATTATATAGATGTCTTTCGATATGGAGAGAATCCGAGACATCATTTTGATATTTGCTAAGCGAGAATTCTATACATGTACATAGATACCTGTTAAGATTGATCGAATTAATAGGTTATGGGAGTAACTAGGTCACTTACTCTAATCTGTTAAATATTTTGATAGCGTAATACGTTATTCATGACATGGACCAAAAGAAATTGACGAACCATTTTGTCACATGATGTAATTGAATGAAATAATAATGAAATATCCTTTTTTAATATATTTTATATATAAT
>NW_016909136.1:15906-30769 GCF_001483705.2 Eufriesea mexicana
GTATTAGGTAAAGAAATTATAATGATTATTATTTCCATTAATTATTAATATATTCCATCCGAATTATTTCGTTTATGACTCGTAATATATTTACATAAATATTATAAATATTTATAGATTGATTTCATTTATAATTGATATGTTTGATTTTTTAATTTATTTTTATTTTTATTTAAATATTAATAATGTTCCTATTTTATTTCATACATATTAAAATCCATTTTTTATCTTTTATTGTACCTAAATTTTGATTTCAAATGTTTCGATTGCCTGTCATAAAATATTAGTAAACATTGTTTCCTTGGTTACGAAAGGAATTCTGTCATTTTGTTATCTATCATAGTTTGTGTGTTTTATTTGTACGTCTTTGAAGACACATAAACTATGATAGATAACAAAATGACAGAAAAGTTTTTATGAAGTTATATTTAAGTATAGATTTATTTTGCGCTTGTTTCTTTCTAATATTATCTATTATAAAACGATTAAAGTATTAGTTTTTTATATATAATTCAATATACATACTCGACTTAATTCATATGAATCATCATATAAAATAAAAAGTTATCAAATTTTTTTAATGTCAAGAATATTGCTATTACTTAATATCGTTTATACATAAATCATTGATAACGAAGACGATAGGAGCTATATGAAATGTATTCCTAAATAAAAGATAGTTTAAAACATAATTTTTAAAATAAAAAATAGCAAAAGGAATTAATTTTTTTAATTTCTATTTAATTTTTATTTTGAAATACTATGTTAGAATATCAATACAGTTGTAAAAAATACTGAAAAATATATAATGAATTTATCATACAATTTATTGTACTTAATAAAACACTAAAGAACTAAATCATTGACAATGAGTAATTTAGGTCACTAATTAATTGATATAGCATACCGATAGTAAGAAAGTTACTAGTATACTTCTTTTCACGTTAGTTTATACACAAAATATTAAGAAAGTATTATAAGGAACAAAGTAATATAAAATAATACAAAAATTCCTTATCAATGCGATACTGAAAACGTGCAATTTGTCAGATAAGTGTTGTTTAAGAAGCTATCAAACATGTCTATACTTCATGAAGACTTTGAAACAAAGTAGTAAGAAATGACACAGTAAATGTATAAAAAATGTATGAAAAATCGAATATATGAATATATGTTTAATATATGTTGAATATATTGTATAATTGCAGACCTTTGAGCTTCCTATCAATAAAGCTGGTAATCATAAGGAAGATTCGTTAGGACGCTTATCTAATTAAATTCGTAAATATACATATGTTCATATATTCAATACCACGTTATTCAATGAAACCATTTTCTGACAGATACTGTGTACAACAGAACTTTAATAATTCAATAATCTCATAACTTTTGCAGAATTGAATTATCAAGTATACGAAATTATTGAAATCTAATTTATAATATAATAAATTTGCCAAAAGACGTATACAGTGCAACCATAACTTAAACGAATTTGTATGAAGATTACATTAATTCTTGTAGCTTATTCGTTAAGTAATCGAATTTTGTGCCACTGCACGACGAATGTCGTATCATACTCTTTATTTGTACGTAGTATCTCTTGAGATAAGTATTAAACCGTGTTCGGAAGGAACAATCTACGTCATCACTGTGTGTCGGATTAATGATCATGCTGTGTCATTCAATGACAAATTGTTAGAATCCCACTGTGTATATAATCAAATTTAAGTGATTAAAATTTACTAAGACAATCAATTCAATTTAATATTGGCACGTGAATATAACATAGGAAGCGTTGTTAAATGGAATTAAAATGGCCACCATGTACTATCTATATTTTTTATCATTTCTTTATATTATATTGTAATCACAGTACATTATTGATCCATATATCAGTGCTAATTCATAAAGTTGTAAGCTATAATTTCGAATAACATATGTCGCTATAGACGCGCACATACAGGGTATCTAAAAAGATTGGAACCAAACTGAGACTACTCATGTGTTGCTAAGGTCAAATAGATGAAAAAGGTTCATATAAACTTATGTCCGAAAAAGCTTTATTGGAAAGATATAAGCGTTCAAAGATTTACGAACAAAATTCGTCTCACAATTTTTTGTAGAGAATGTTTGTTTTCTTTTTTGAAATTATTATTTGATTTTTCGAACGTTTCTTATAAGTGTCACGAAAAATCATAAATATCTTTAAAGGCTTATATCTTTTTAATAGAGCATTTTTGAACATAAGTTTATATGAAGCTTCTTCATCTATTTGACCTCAGTAACACAATTAGTCCAAGTTTGGTCTCAACCTTTTTAAACACCTTGTAGCTTGGGCAAGCTGTATTTTGATATGCCTACCTTTCTCCTAAGACTCAGGGACAAATTATACCTTCTTTCGAGGAAATATTATAGTACAGTAGAACTTCTCGTACTCGGATAGCCTGATATTTCTAGTGAAAGTCGTAACGCAAACGTGGCTTAAGGACTTGCAAAGATGGATGAATGATGAGTGAGTGATGAACAGAAAAGAATCATGTGTGATGGAATAGTGTTAATAGATAATAGATAGTAGTTACATGGTAGATAGTAAATAATAGTTATATAGTAGATATTTAATAGAAGTGGAATATAATTAAAATCAGTAAATATTAGATAGGTAGTGTAAGCAATATGGATGTTTATTTTAATAGGATCTGTAACATTTAGGAATGATAATATTTACGTTGAGTAACTGAAGAATTGATAGGACGACAAAAATGGATAAAAGAGATTTTAATTAGAGTAGTAGAAGTATAAAGTAGATTGTTGGGATCGATAGTCACGTGAACGAGTACGCATGATCTTTGTTGGGCTTCGTGACTTTGAGTGGTCCTATAAATCGTATTTTTTCGAATTAGTTAGTTCGTAAAATTAATCAATGGCAAAAGTACAATACAAATACTTCGTCTTCCGAAACAACAACTCAAAATATTTTGGAGAGATAAAGAACGTCAAGATTTCTTTCATTACTAAGTGTTGATAATAATTTACGAAAAGTTCAAGTTTCCTTAAATATTCGAAATATTGAACAAAATTTAGTGGTAGCAAATTCGTAATGAATACCAGTTAGTGAACTAAATTGAAATTAGAAAGTAATCAACGATTCTTGTTCCCAGTTTAATATATAGCTTGGTTATATCAATGGACTTAGCTGTACACTACATGTATCGTAGAAATGGCGATGTGTAATGAAAATAATAGAAAAATAAAGAAAATTATAATGCGTGTAAGAGAATAGTAGGAGTCATGACATAGTGAGGTCATAAATTAATTCATCAAGAAGCGGTAGTGCCTAATGTCGCCGTATTTAGAGCCATGATTTATATTCTGGGTCAATTTGCTGATGGATTGGTTCCTCACCGATTTCAATGTCATTAAAATCTTTTGCTATAATATGTAAGTGCAGATTAGTTTTAAATTTAGAAATCCTAAACCTTAAGGTGGCATAATGTTTACGGGGGTAAATCGCGAACCGGAAAAGTGATGTAATTTTTACGATAACAAATCACTAATCGACTGAATTATATCAGTCAATTAGCGATTGATAAAAGCACGTCATTGAGCTTTGCAAAGGGCATAAAAACAGGATGACGATACAGAGAGAGCCCTGTGTGGAGAAGTCTTAAAGAATCCTCGTGAAAATAGATTGTGACTGGTACGAACGTGAATCGTTCGGTGTCGGAAAGAGACGAATAAGAGCGTGTTTCCCATGTGTTATTTTAGTATTATTTTCCTACGTTTACTCAGTTTCAGAATTTAGTGTTCGTTTCATTCTGTTCATATTGTTCTGTCTGTTTCCGGTGTCTCAAACCGTTCGCGCTGACCCAATATTCCTTCGATAAAAGATGAAACACATACGCGTTATTTCTGTAAGCTGAAGACAAAATAAAACCTGTTTCTGGCATCCTACAATATTATTATATTAATTAAATGAGTCATAATAATAATACTTTCCTAGTCACTGATAATTGATATATTAAAGAAAAATTCATCTCCCGTGGATTATGTCTTTATATAAACATAATCTATAGATAAATTAAACATTTATCAATATTTGTATTAATATGTACATAATATGTTATGTTATAGAACAAGCACTATAATTTATAATATATTTGTCGATATATATATACATATATTAATTCTTTGTAAACAAAAGCAATGAAAAATCTATTATATATGTAAATAAATTTAAAATTTAAATTCACAAATATTTATAATTTTTGCTTTTTTTGTAACAAAACTTTTTATTTCAGTGTATCTTCCTACAAAAGTGTATTAAAAACGTTGATCAAGGGAGTAAAGAAATTTTCGCAATACAAAAAGTTAATATCTGTGAATTTGAAATAATATAAAATTAGCAGAATAAACAATTATGTTCAAAATGAAATGAAATATATTTAATTTGATTTAATTAATGATACAATTTAATCAAATTTTAATAAAAGGAATTATTTAAATATCATAGTGATATTTATTCAGTTATATACAAAAAATATAAAAAAGATAAATTTTTTACTTAATTTATTATTAAATTTATAATTTAGCTATTTTATAATTTTCACAATATACAATTTTAACAATTTATGACATAATTAGTAGTTTAATTTATACTGTTAAATAGTTCTCGTTCGACTTAAATAAATTCGGGAGCATTAAACAAAATATAAACAGTGTTTTGTTTATAAACGGTGGTAGATATCTATGAAGTGAAAAGTTCTTGAACGCAAAGCCTTAATCGCAAGATGACACTACTAACGCTGCACGTGTCTCAATTACAAAGTATAAAACTCTCTTTCGTATATCCAATTCTAGCTTATGGTTTATTAATGATTTGATGGCCCCTTGACAACTAGTCTTACAACTAGCCTTACAAGTGCTCAAGTAGGTAAGCTTTTGAACGAAGTGAAAATGCTCACTTAGTATTTTTTTAATTTCAAACGTTTAATGGGATGCAATTTTTTCTTTTATGAACTTGTTCATTGCAGGGACAATAAAAATATAGATATTTAAATTGAACAATTTGTAATAATCATATAGAATATTACTAAAATTTTTATTAGACTTTAATACTGCTTTGATGTTTTTAGATCATGTATTTAATATTTATAGATTATTTAGTAACAAATGTCAGTTTTGGTGTTAATTAATTATTTTATGTGACATAGTTGTGAAAGATTGATAACTGTTATATAAAATAAAGGAAGATATCATTTTTTAATATAAAATTATTTTTAACGAAGAACAATTACATGAATATCACTTGTTTCATTATCTCAGCACATTTCAATTTTAGTAATTCGATAATGTGAACTTTCATTATCAGTAAGTAAGTCATTATCAATAAGTAACGTAATAAGTTACGTTTAAAATTTAAAAAAGAAAGTTATCTACTTACCAATTATAAAAGAAAATATAATTCTCCATGATTCGTTGTTTACTATTATTTTCGTGTCTTCTTTTAATTCCTATTTCCCTCCAATTTATTTTACATTTCAAATGACCAAAGACTGTGACACGCTATATCAATTTTTCTTCGATTTAGACGTGTTCAATTCCCCTAACACAAGTTTTGAATACAATTAGCGAAATGAGAGCAAATAAAAATTATTTATCGAAAAAGCGAATGAAATTTTGCGTTTCACACATAAAATTATTATTTTCTTTTGTAACTCGTTATTAACACACAGTAATTGGTTTTATTTCGTATTGAAATAATTTTAAAGTAAACCAATAAATTCTTTGTATACATAAAATATAATAGCAAAGTATAAAAGCACAGAAGCACATAAAAATGTATCTTAAATTAAATAAATTTTATGTACATAATAAAAAATTTTCATTTATAATCTCATTTTCAAAAAATACGAAAAATAACCATCAACCAGTTACGTTGTACCATTAAGAAATTGATTTTAATAAAGTAAAAATTTATATTTAAGAAATATAACATTCGGTGAATTAAGCATTGCTAAAAAATGAAGAAAAGGACAAAACAAAAGGTTTTGTGAATGTTCATTTTATCCAAAGAGACAAGAAACAGCATTTATTAAAAAGACAATTTGAATAGAAAGCAGGTTATGATTCGTGACATGCGCAACGCAATTCACACCTAAACGCAAACACAGTCACGTGGGAATAAAATAATATTATTAATACATCTGATCTTAGATTTGTGAAACACAATGGAAAATTATTTCAAATATTAACTCCTTTTCGAAAACAACGTATCTTGACACTCACTATTTGCCAAACATATCGTATAGATCAAACGGAAACTCAAAATAAAGAACTTACAATTCTTTTCGAAAGAAACAGTTTCTCGTTTACCGTTGCATTGCTTCGTACCACGACGATGCAACGAGCTATTACGTTATAACCTGCACTTGGTTCATCATCACCGTTAAATATATATAGCTTCGTGAGTGAAATGATCAATTATGTCACGAATTCGACGAACACACTTCTCTATATAATCATATTTCCTCGAAACTACCGTATTTCGTTGGTAAACACATGTCTGAAATTTTCACTGGCGTCTGTTACGTCGAGGATCGAGCGAGACGTGAAAATAAGCAACACATGCTCTCAACTGAGCTGTGGGTCGTCCGTGACTGGCTCGACGAAGAGAAGTCAGCTGGTAAAAACCGGCTTCGTAACTCGCTTCCAGACTGTGCCTCGGCTTTGATTCGTGGCTTTATTCACGCGCATCATTGAAACTCTGTGGAACGTGCCGCGCTGCAGGTACGACCAATTCGTAAACGAATATTTCGAGTAAATAGCGAGGATAAATTTAAGCAATTACGTGTGTTTATTTAGGAAAGGTTCAAGGGAGGACAATGGAGGCAAACTCTTGAACGTGATTGTTTATTTGTATGTGGTCACTGAGATGAGAAACTTATTTATTTAAATGTATTGGGATCATGGGTTTATAATTATAAAATAACTACGGTATATATATTCTCGTTTAAATTCTTTTATTAAAATATATGTGTATAAAATAAAATAACTACGATATTGTTGTATTTCAAGTATTTATTTTCGCTACAACTTACATGGGAATTTTGAGAGGAGCGACGCGGCCGAGTGCGTATTAGATTTTCTAGTGACACTCCAAATCCATTACTGGTATATGAATGGTCATTTGGGAATTATTATAGAGGTTGATGCAGAAAAGGTTGGGGTTGGAGTGAGCAATAGGGTGATAAGGATGAGTAAAAGATAAAGGGGAAAGTTAGAAAGTGGAGTTTATCTAATGTACATAGATAAATACGAATAGATAACTAAACAGTCATCTAACAATATATACATATAGTTATTTTTAAATTATAAATACTTATAAATATAATTATAAATCCATAATCCCAATACATTTAAATAAGCAAACTTTTTCTTATCCTTCTCATTCCAGAATATATGTATACTCTCTTTTAAATTTTTTTATTACTCAAGGAAGGTATATCTATATTTGAGTGCTTCTCTAAAGCTACTGACCGACTCTTGAGAGAGTATCAAGAGAATACGTGACGCAGCCTAAACACCCAATTCTTATTTTAATGTTTATGTGAACATTCGTTCTTGGAATTTGGATCTTATAACTATTTATTCACACATTATATCCTAGATTGAATTTTGTATATAACTAATCTTATCTTTTCAATAAAATAAAATGTAGAAATATATCTGTAAGAGACACCACATTTCCAATTTGTAAAGCCTTTAGATGTTATCGGGCATGTATTTATGCATATAATAATTGATATGAATTTAAGGTCAGTAGTAGTAGAGGTTACAGTAGGTATGCGTGTCGTATATTTTTGTTATTTAATTTACACAATGTTCGTGCAATAAAAATAATATTTATATAATATCAGGATAATTTGAATGACACGCTATTTTGAATCATCATCACACATCGTTTTTATTACAGTACTAGTTATTTTAAAACTGAGTATGACGCATGAAAGTTATTACTTATATTCGTATTCATATATGAGACAAAGTATTCGGCATATATACATAGTTTTGAATTTATTAAGTATAAGCAAGGAGACTTTAAAGACAGAAAGTAAAGTAGCACATATTAATATGTATTATAAATATTAATTTCCGATTTTGAATATTTAGTGTTTCTTGTTTCTAGTAACTTCAAAATTGAACTATGTGGAATTTGTAACAACATACTCATATACATAGAAATTAAATCGTATTAGCATCGCAAACTTTATTATTCCAAGTACTATTTGTGATTCCTCGTACAATGAATTTCTTTTGAAGTAGGTTATATTTTACGTTACATTATATTCTGTAATTAATTTTTTATAAATTCACTACTCGGTTTTGTTTAAGTAATTCTTATTATCGGATATTAAATTACAAGATATTCACATTTCAGTAAAATATTGTATAAAGTAATGTACTAATATTCTTAAGTACTTAGATATATTTGTGTGTAATGCTTTACTGTTTAAGAACGATGTATTATATGTATTGTGTGATTAAGTAATTGTATTGCAATTATATTGTTTATGAATAAATTATATATAAGAAATATAAAATACTTTTATTACCTACTTTCCTTTATCCCTAAAACACCAAATATTTAATTCATTGCTATACTTTACACAAACATTGTAATTATATACTACATAATTATAGTTATCTTAACAGTTCCGAAAAAATTATAATTAATCTTAATTAATATTTTTAATTTTTATGCGAAGATTTCTTTATAATTATGAACAATTTTGGTCATGATCTATAAAAGTATTTGATAAACTTGAATAAGATAAGGTGATTTAATAAAAACATATTATCAAAAAAATATAAAAAATGTTAAAGTAATAAAACCAAATAAGTGGGAAACGATAGCAGGTCTAATATTAATAGAGTATAAAATCGAAAATTCGTATAATAATAACTTTAATTTTGTTTTCAGTGTCAACTTTTCTCTTTGTAGAATCAGCCTTGATCATTTGACATTTTGAAATGAACTTTCATCGATATAATCGTAATTCGAAGTGTTGCCTGTACGACAGAATACAAGCATTTAAGATCAAGACATATGGAGCACTGGATTGTCGAAAATTTGGAAAGATAAGAGGCCAAGACCACAGGCAGGCCATGAAATATAATATAGCAAGTTCATATATTATACATTAGTCTATTCAAAAGAGCTAAACTGTTGCAGTGGCCCTATGTACTAATGCATCGATCAATGCACCTATTAAGTTTTCAATCTAGGATCTTATAATAAGGTGGAAACTACAATATTACATCACTATTAAAATGGTCTCGTTTAAAATATGCCTCGACGATTTGGCCTCCAACAAAACCTGGTCAAAAATATCATATTGATCAGATTCAACACAGATTTCTAAGATTTGCAGCTGTAAACTTGAACATTATATGAGTATCTATGATCATGATTATGAACCTGTTCAACGCAAGCTTAATCTTAAATCTCTTGAATCAAGAAGAATTGCTGCCGACCTTTTGTTCCTCTTCAAAATTATAAATGCTATTGTACGCAGTCCAGAATTATTATCTTTCATTAATTTTCATGCTCCTTCAAGAAATTTAAGAGACTTTCGAATCGTATACCTGACCAGCATAATACTGCACGACTTGAATCAGCAGATCCTATTAATAGAATATGCATTCTTATAAACAATTTCTCGTCAAACCTTTAATTTTTTGGCAATAGCATCTCTTCGTTTAAAAACCAGATCTTAAATCTCTAAGCAAATTGTTTATATCGGCTATATCGGCATTTGTACCATACGTAACCTATATTCTTTCTCTAACAAACTGATGTATTTTTAAATTTTTTGTTTATACACTAATGGGTTCTACTACCCGTAAATTATTATTAAATAAATAAATATATAAATAAAGAAACAAGTATGTTAGTCTTCACTTTGTATTTTGTATCTTTATTATCAATTTGAACAGAATATGCATACATTATACATAATACATTATACATAATTGAACATGCATATATTATATAACAATGGCGATTAAATTGCGTCACTTTCAGGCTCTTACCAAGGTCCCCATATACTTATTGCAAGAGAGCCGCCGCCGACGGCCGAACCCCGGCGGTCGGCAACTTTAATGGCGGCGACTTTATGTTCCCGATCGCTCTCGATCGTTCCATGACAACCAAGATACTTCAAATACTCATTCCTAAATTTTCACTCGTTGCTCACACTCGACTCTGTCATAAATATCCCTTACAATCGATTTTTTCGCATGCAGTCATTCGTCCTATGTCCCAAACACTATTAAATCCTTTGCACTCTTTTGTCCAGTGTGACTCGATGTCAGTTTTTATCACAGGAACTCCTATGTCGAGTTCTTGATTCTTTATTTACTAAATAAGAAAACAGAAAATATGTAACTACTTGAATTACTTAAATTCAAAATATAAATTACAATATTGCTTGAGAGCTATATTTAATATAATCAGTAAACAAAATTCTTTAAAATAAGTAGCAGTCGAGGAACTGTTCTGTGAAGTAACCTTCACTTGTTGTACTTGAAGTAAACTTCAAACAAAAGACTTAAAATAGTAGGGAGTTATTGGCAACAAAATTGAAAAATAATTCGGATTATGCAAAGGGCCGCACTCGTTCCATTGCTACAATTATTATTAAAATTTAATTCGAAATATAGATATATAAATTTCCTCACCTTACAGATATTAATTGATGAAAAGAAATATCGTTATTTAACCCTTTACACTGGAGAGGCGCCTTTCAGTCGCCATTTGATAAAATTTCGAAGCTCTATATTAATTAATATATCAAATTTAAAATAATGTAACAGTGTGCGAGGTATCGAAATTAAATAGTTCTACGTGTTAATTATTATACGATTTCTGATTTACTGCTCAAAAAATATCATCAGCTTTATGGCAGAAAATTTTTCAACTCGTACCCTTCTTTAGCAAAAAAATCGTCGAGCGCAAATATTTATTATTATAATAATATTTATTATTAAAATGATTAGTATCATTGTGTTTTATATTTACTTATACAAATAATATTTTTTAAACAAATAAAGTTCGTTCCGAACGCGTTTTAAAATTATTTTGTTTATGAAAAATTTCGCATGCTTTAACTATAGTAGAAATTTTATTCGAATATATTATACGTTATTTAAAGAGGTAGGGAGATATGTATAGATATATTTTTTCAACTAGCAATGAATTTTCGTTATAATATGACAACGAATTACGACCATTCTGCTTGATTTTTTTACTTTGTATTTTCATTATAAGTATGGTATATAAAATGTCAGGTACACGTCGTTATAAGAACAGTAATATTATGCAGCCTATGGCTAACATCATAGTATTTATACAAACGTTATAAAACTTGAAAACCTCATTAATTATATTCGTTAGACGATTATATTACATTTGTTATATTTTAAGACACTTTGAGATTAATTGAAAATATAAAGATCTTAATAATCTTTGATTTCCATCGTGACACTTCCTTTCGACGTGCTTGACTATTTCGATCGAATAAACAATCCTTAAATCCACACTGATAAATTAAAATATTTACAATATTACAGTATTTGTGAAACAGATTTTTAATTGCAAAATTAACTAAAGTTTAAAGAGCTTGAGTTTAACAGTCATATAAATATCATATATGACAAAATAAGTGTTTTAAATAATCTCACATATGACAAAAATTAAAATGCAATTTTTCTCGTTTAACATGGTCACTTGAAATATCTTTACTGATTTTAGTACCATAATGAATTAATTTGGTGGTTTATTATCGAGATTCGTAAAATTTTAGATCAAGATTATGGTTTATTAATTTTAACATATTGATACTAGAACTACCAAAGCAATCAAAATGTTTGGTTCCAAATTTTTGTGTTTCCAGTTAGTAAAAATGAGCAACTTCTGTCAAAATTAATATCTTCTATTCAGATATCTTAATTATTGTTAATTGTTTAGTTTTGGTATTAAATGGTTCCAAAAAGAACATAATTTTTAAGTGACAATGTTAAAAGAGTTACATATTTTGTGGAAAATTGTTAATCAATTTGGATGGTATAAAAGTTTGAAATATCGCAAATATAAATTAATTCAGCTATCATATAACACTGGTATACATATATAATTATTGCACAGAATGTTAAGACAAATTCGATATAGCATTTTCGAAATAATTTATATGCTACCATGAGTTCATAATCAAAGCAAGTATTAAAATAATTAGTTTAAATTTTAGACTGTATTTACAGTTTAAAATAGTAAAATACGAAATACAATTACGCAAAATAATTTGTGAAAAAGCTTCTTTTGTTTTAATTACATTTTCATTTAATTACATTTGTCAAGATGACAAAGTCACAACCATTTCCTTCTTCTAAAATAGACTTAAATGTACAAAATATTTGAAAAACAAGAAAAAGGAATTATGACGAAATAATATTTATTAAATAATATTTTATTATAGATAACTTACGAGTTTTATTAACATTCCATGCATTACACATGTTCTTTAAACAAATTTTATTATCTTTCCTATACAAGTATCATGTATCAAATTACTTTTTAAATTACTATATAATTTCTAAATATTATAACACAAGCATTCACTATTTTCTATTTATTATAAATATTCCCTAAGTATAGACAATTATTTAATATAAAGATTTTTAGCTGTTTCTAATATTCACTACATCAAGTTACTATATCACTATAACATTTCTAATAAAATGCACATTTATAGCCAATCAAAAGTTAGGGAATCTGTGAAACAAAACCATAATAAAGTATTAAAGTATTAAACTATTTTTAGTGCCTTTTATTATGCTAAATCTCGGATCGTTGAGGAATATTTAAAATTTTTAATTACGTATAACAAAAGTTGACAATTAAAGTAAAATAGTAAATCGTTACTAATGAAATTAAAATAAGATGTCCTTTGTTCTAAGTTATATATTCAAGATGTCTTTTAGTGAAAAAGTTTCAAATGTCTGTTACAAATGATAAAATATCATAAAAAAATATAAGCACGTAAAATGTGGCGGAGAAATATTTAAAAATATAATGTTCATGAAAATATTACTTTCATATTGGGCCATATAAATGTGAAGATAATAGCAGAATTGAAATCAAAGAAACATTTATAAAAATTATAGGGAATTACTGGAAAACCCTTTGGTCAAGAAAAATTTTATAATCTTTTTAAGGTATTATTAAAAGTCTGTATTCAGACTAACAATAATAAAACAAAAAGAATAATTTCCTTCAAAAATACTAAAATTATCTTGTTTAAAGAATATAATGAATATTACATCAGATTAATTTTCTCTATTGTAATATTAAAATATGAAACGACCTATACCATTGTTTGCATAACACGACAGGAAAAGTTTAACTAGTCTCATTGATGCACTAACTGGTCCCTAACATTTGACAGGCAGTGAATCTTGGTGACTTGCTTCTTAATGCGTAGAGTTGCTGACAAAAGTATTGTAATGTCAAGAACGCTTTTAACTAAATTTATCGAGAAAAGTATACACGCTTTTGACACATAGATTCAAAATAATATTGCAATGACTGTTAACTGACTAAATTAAACGCAGATAAAATTACGAGTATGAATAAAGTATAAATAGAATGACAAGCAGATGTAACAGCAAGAAGACAGAACTGACAGGTCATCGAGTACAGTTAAATCATACATAAAAGACTTGTATAGAATATAAAAATTGTTTTAATTATGTCATCAATGATACAAGAAATTTAAATAATGTTGATATTAAATGATTCTGAAATAACTCAAATATTTAAATAATTATTAAATTTCCTCCTAAATTTTTCTTAAATCTTTAATAACTTTAAAACTTGCATCCTACTGTGGTTGCAATATTATTTTAACAATTGTAGTTTATAGTGTATATTTTATTTGATAATAATTTGATTAGTAAGTGTTGGAATATTTTCATGAGCAACTGTACGTATTATCGTCTCTTGTAAATGCTAAAATGTTATCAGCAAAAATATAAGAGGCAGAATTATTATGTACGATTTCCGTCTTTATGAATGTTATTTTATACACTGCAAACAGTACTATAAAAGGATGTTCTCAAACGAATGACTATATCGATATAAATTTTTATAATAAATAATACGTCAAGAGTCGAATATTGATAATTTCAATAAGAATACCTTTCGTTGCTTCGAAAATGACAGAATATTTGAATAAAATTCATTGAGTTCTTAAAGTACGATAAATGCTTGATATGTCGAATAAAATTTTGTTTCATTCATGTTTTCGAGAAAGTTACACATCAAGAGTTAAATGACATTTATTCAATTATTTCATTTCGTGCTGCTTTCGCTAAAGAAGATTTTCTTGCTTGAATTGTCTTGTATATAAACTCGATACTCCATGCAGTAAAGGTTATGCATATCATGAATGTCATAACGTGTATACAAATGGTATAACTGTTAGTGGCATCTCTGATGTATCCTAGGAAGAAAAATAAAAATTAGTTAATATAACAAATTTTTATTTCATAATAGCGTAATATGTTATTTTATATTTTTTTAAGAATATCTAATTATGTTGAAATGTTTATAATTAATATGTTTCGAATTTTTATTTGGAAGCTTTATTTATTGACATTATTAATATTTATATATAGGAATAATTATATTAAATATGTATAGAAATTAATAATTTACATTATATAATTATATTCATATTGTAAATTATTTTTACATGGATATATGATAATTATTTAATATCATTATTCATTTTTATATATAAATACT
>NW_016909136.1:30844-40470 GCF_001483705.2 Eufriesea mexicana
TTCTACATAAATATTATATTAATATTAATATTATCAAGTATATTGTATTAATTTGAATATTATTAGTTTAAAAATTAAATTCTATTTGTAATATAGTTCTGTTAAGGTACCATAAACATACCAATTAAAGGACTCATCACTACGACGAATAAACCTTTAGACACCATAAATATTCCAAAAGCACTCGGCAGCTTGTTTAAAGAACAACATTCAGAAACGCTAAGATTTAAGTTTACCAAAGTGGCGCCACGTAAAAATCCTATTATCACGAATGTTACTATCAAAAATGTTCCTTTAGATTGCGCTGCCATAACTGAAAAATATAATAGATACATATTTTAACGAATAGAATATAAATATTATTGCTTTCATTCATTTGAATCTATTGAAAATTAATATTGAAAATATTAATATTGAATATTGAAAATTAATAATTTTCACTAGCAAAACGTTAAAGTTAAACGAAATCCGAATAAAGAGTTTCTAATTTAGTCACGGTACAAAAAATAAAAAGAATTGTTTAATTGTAATTTCAATTATTTCAAATTAATAATATTTCATTACAAATATTATATTATATTAAAAAATAGTCCAATGATATTAATATTTATACAAAAATATTATATTACGTGTAAATTTACGTAAATCACTAAAGATAAATCAATGCAATTGTTTTTATTTTCATTCGATTAACAATAAAATATCTGATATCGAAGATTTTGAGGACATAGTATTATTTAGTTTCAAAACGTTCATGTACAGAAATTTTCTATCCGTAGAGAAACATGGACAGAATTTATCACGGACAGCATGACAAATACAAATGCAAAATACTTACTGGATCGCCCAATACCGACTAGAATACAAAACACCCAGAATACGGTTCTCTTCTTGAATCCCAATTTATCGAAAATAGTCGGAAGTAGAAGTCGGGCAAGTATGTCGGTGAATGCAGTTACAGACAAACAGGAGGCAACTTCCGCTTTGCTCATTCCTGTCGACCATCAAGTTCCTTCGAAAAGTCTACCGAAATCCTAGAAAATGGCGCACAGTGGAACGAAACTCGGAAAACGCGATAAACGATCGAAAAGTCGATTGCAGTATTTCACAGTTTCTTTCCTCAAACTAATTATTACCACTTAATTTTGTATTATATTATTTTTTTTTTATATTATATAATTACTAATGTATAATATAATAATGTAATACGTAATGTAATAATGTAATAATGTAATATGTAATGTAATTGAACTGCTGTTCAATTTAACTCGAATTCAGAACTGCTGTTTTCTATTGATTAAATTAATGTCGTTGCAATGGATTAAATAATGATTAATTAAATAAATGGTGCCGTCACAATATTCTAATTAATTAATATAGTGTAATATAATATAATTGCAAATTGAAAACCGCTGTTTTCTATTGATTAAATTATTGTCACAATATTGTTATAAAGATAATGATATCTTCATGATATCTTAATTTGATTTTGACGAATCATCATTACCATTTTTCATTTTCACTTGTTTCATTTATTTACATTATTTTCATGCTGTATCTCATCTTATATTTTCAACGTATAATGTCGATGAACTGCTAATGCAATGTAAGATAATTCTATTATTTTTGCTAGATCATTAATTTTTTATTAGAAATTCTACAGCCGATTGTTTAATCATTTGTCACGTTTTTACGGGTTTCGTTCCACTGTGTGCCGTAGCTAGGATGTTAGACGAATAAAAATTGTTTAATGAGTGTGCTTATACTCTATAAGAGCTATATATTCAATGAAATTTTGTTATATTATTTTGTATTATTTGATTATGTTGTTACAATTTATATAGACAGAATGCACATACTAATTTTTTTTAATATAATTTTAAAATGTACCATTTACGTATATATTTATTTTTGCATCATATATTCATTATCCATTATCTTATTGTAATAAATTTGCTGTTTGAATCGATAATTATGAAAGATGTGCAAAGATAAGGTAATATTTGTCCATAAGTTAAATATTTAAACGATTATTATATCGAAGTATTCTTGCAGAAATTTTAGTATTTTTTTATAACACCCTCTGCTACGGCACTGATCTTATGTTCATTCTTTCAAAAATTACTTACCTATACTGGTGAGAAAAAATGGTGTCATTAGTTTGAAGTTTGACTCAGCAACGTAATACAAACTCAGACCGACAATAACGTTTAGATAGACGCCATTTTTAAGTAAATCTAAATCGAATGTTTCCTTTATCTTCTTAAAGTATTCATTGTGGGATTTCTTTTCTAGTTCCTCTGTTTTGTTATGTATTAGGGTATTATTTTCATTGGTGCCATTTTCCATTCTTCTTATCACTCCATTGCTATTTACTTGTAGTAACGTGTCATTTTCAGATGATTTCTTGGGTTTCTATAAAGAATAATAGTTTGATCACTTTATTTTAACTTAAATATCAGTGTTTAGCAAATGATAATATCATTATATTTTGAAAGTAAATAGAAATCTAAAGAATAGGATATTAGATTCTGTTAGGTCAGAATGTAGTATTCTAATCTCTCAATCACAGTTTTCTCATTAATTTATTCAGAATATAATTTCCTAATTATTACGTTCAGAATAGAATTTTTTAATTAATATACTTTAAACATATTATGGTTTTGAAAATATTATGGTGTAAATTTGTAATAAATATATTATAAGTATTGCATATATCTTTGAACTATTTTTCCATTTTATTGATATAATTTTAAGACTTTTCCTTTATTATAAATATCATAATATATCAAGTACGTGAATTTTACTTGAATGCGTTACTTATTGAAAGCAGTTACTATAAACGTTTAAATATTTTCAAATATCTGTATACATTAAAAAAGACCGCAATATTTATAGGATAACCTGATAACTAAGTAAAACATCACGTTATTATGTTTAAACTCATTCCTATCTGCAAAATGAATTCATTGTTCAGAGTTTCGTAGACTTAATAAAAAATATAAAACATGTGCTAATCTCTTTCTCTCACTTATTCATGACGTAATAGCAGCGTAAAATTTAATAGATAAATGCTTCTCTACTCCACTTGAAGTGACTACAAGTAGATGTATTCTGTGATTACTTATCCAATTACTTAGAGAACACAAAGGCAAACAGGAAATGACACAGAAAGGCACTTTCATATTCAAAATACTTTCGAAACAAAAAGGTTACATAGTTTAAAAAGAAAAATGAAGAATTTGAAATTATATGAACTATAAGATTTTGCATTTATCTATTTAATCTTCAAGTAGTGAAGCATTTTCTATTGTAGTATATACAAGGCGTTGCAGCAACGGTAGTACAAACGGAAAGGAGTGATTCTGCATGCAGAAACGAGTCGAAAAAGAATAATAAAATTTTTTTATTCGAGGCCTCGTTTTCGATAAAATCGACTTCGAATATTCACCGAGTACGCGTGCACTTAGCTATGACTTATATGAATATGACCATGAATACAAGAGTATCGGTGGTATAATCGAAGAGGAGGTGATTCTACGTGAAAAAACAAATCCAAGAAAAAGAATAAAAATTTTTGATTCAAGGCCTCGTTTTCGAGAAAATCGACTTCGAATATTCACCGAGTACGCGTGCACTTAGCTATGGCTTATATGAATATGACCATGAATACAAGAGTATCGGTGGTATAATCGAAGAGGAGGTGATTCTACGTGAAAAAAACAAATCCAAGAAAACGAATAAAAATTTTTGATTCAAGGCCTCGTTTTCGAGAAAATCGACTTTGAATATTCACCGAGTGTGCGTGTACTTTTGGCTAATTGTAAGGCAAATGGACTATCAGTATATCAGCGTATTCGGTGGATATTCAAAGTCGATTTCCTCGACAACGAAGCTTCAAATCAAACAATTTTATTCTTTTCTTCGATTCGTTTCTGCATTCAGAATAATCCTTTTTCTGGTTATACTATCGTTTCTAGGACACCATGTATAACATAATATAATAGTTATTATTTGTTGATTTTATTATACCATGGTAATCTACTATTAAAAAGTATAATAAGATCTTTTCAATTTTGCTATAAACAAAATAATTGGACATGCGTCGCCAACATTTATATGGAGCCAATTTGACGTCATGTCACTATTTGAATGTTAAATATAATATTACAATAATATTAATAGATGTGGGTAGTTGTACAATCTTACCTTCTTAGCAGCCTTTGCATTTTTAACTTCAATGGGACGTAACAAACAAGCACCAACAGTGGAATGTAGTGCCCATCCTCCAACGATCAGCATCGCTCCTCGAAATCCATAAGAGTCCAAAAGGAGATGTATTAACTACAAGAGGAAGAAATGATCGGTGAATATAATTTTTCCAACCATTTTTTCGCCTGTTAGAAATCATTCTGCAATAAAAGGTAGGAATTAAGTTCTAAACTGGAATTAATTTATTGCATTACGTGTTTCGAAAGATTAGAGAACGATCGATTACACTGTCCAACGAATTTTAACTATTTTTCTAATCTGTGATATCCAATAGGCGATTTTCGTAGAGCTTACTTCCCTGAACACGAATCCATAAATAAGATTGCTCTATCATCTACAGTTTCCGAAAAATGAGAGTTTTCTTACAGAGGCACGATTTTTATCTAAAATGAAGTATTACGTAAAAGATAAGAACGTCAGCAGGTTCACTGTCATGATACAAGTTAGGCGAGAGTATCCCGAGTTTATCAATGTCCATAATTATAGTTATTCGTGCTTTTGAATAATTATAATTCGTCATCGAAGTTTAATAATTTTGTATTTGTATTTTCGCATAATCTAGCATTTTTACGAAAAGTTTTTCAAATTACGGATTCATGTTCAGGAAAGTAAATTCTAGAAGAATTATCTGATGGATATTGCAGATTAAAATTCGTGTTGAACATTGTTACTTTCTGTAGATATATCGTATCTTATTCTTAAACGAAAGATAGCATTATGCCAGGCTTACGTATTAATTAGGATATAATTCAGCTTCAACAACAGCTATCAAAGAAAATCGTATAACAGGTTTATGTGTTACACAAGAGAAATCGAATGCATCCTGGGTTTCTCTTTTTTAGTATCAATAAAATTTGTTTGATGAAATATAAATAATTTATAATATAATTATATAATTTTCTTATAGCGATATGTAAGCGTTAAATATGACTCGTAGAAATATAAAATGCAGTAATTATTAGAGAAATTGAAATTTTGTACCTGAGGTACTATCATCATGGCCAAAGTTGTCCCTGCCATAGAGAAGCCAACAGCTTGTCCCCTTTTCTTGTCAAAAAATGTGTTTAATGCCACGAAAGACGATGCGATTGCTAGTCCAGTTCCTAAGCCTATCATAAATATATGAAAGTAGATTAAATAAATGATTTAATGTTTAATAACGAAAGAGTATAACACGATACACTTATTCATTATTTGCTATGATTAAAAGTATCTATAGCAATGATAAGTATATCAAAATATTAGATTGATGCATATAAAATGTCCTTTACCCAGAATTTGAATTTGACTTCAAAAGATCAATTCTTCCTATTTTTCATTCTGTTATTAATTGAGCTCAATTAGGTTACAGATGTCATTTGGTAGCATAATTGAGCCATTCACTGCACAAATTGATTAACTCTGTAAAACAAAAAGTGTAGAAATGCAATGAAATAATGTATATTGTTTTCTAAAATTCCCTTTATAATTTAAATCGAAATAAATATCGTAGAATGCATAAATACAAATGTAACTTTCATCTAAAGGTATATAAAATTTATAAGAAAAAATAGCCAAAAGGTAATCGTTAGTAATCTTGCCATTTTTATTTTACTGGAAGAGTTAATCGATTTGGCAAGTGAAAAGAGTAATAAATTTAAATTTTACTAAATTTTACTTAAATTCTGATAAGACGGCACTAAAAAATTCACCGTTATCATTTGTGACTTGCTAGTGCATTTGAGTTGCATTATTGCAACTATTTACTTTAGAGTACGGAGTTAATCAAAGTGACCTCTGAAATAAATTATTTATTATTCAGTGAATAAGCGAATCAGCGAATGACAAATGGAAAATTGTAGCAAATGGAAAGAAAAATAGTGTGAGAAATAATGAAAATAAGTTATCTGATCGTTATTTGTCATAATTTTCATTTATAATGGAGAACGAATCACAGGTGGCAATCAGAAATCTCTAGAATAATTGCTTGATAAAATTGTAAAATTTTTATCAAATTTGCTTCTTCATCCAAGAAAGATAATGATGTGTGAAAAGCATTTGAGGTACTTGTATATTACCATTTTCTACATAGCAGAGATATGTTATGAATAAATTGATGAATTGTGTGTGAAATTAATAATCATAATTAATAATCACGTGATTGAACAAATGGAAACAAATCAATCTTTTCTCATGACAATAATAATCTCGTGAGTCAAAAATGATTATATAAATACTCGAAGAAGGTAAATATGACAAATTTTGCTAGATTTTCTGTATTTCTTTACCATAAAATTACTCATTTTTATTTCTGCACATACTTCGAGGATTGTTTTATAACTAAATTATTTTGGAAGAGAAAAATTATGAAGGAAATATTTAATAAATTTTTTAGTTACAGGAATTATAATGTTTATATACCGAATAATAATAATAATAAATATATAACAATATTGAATTATACAATAATTAGTTCTCAGAATCACATTGCAATCATATTGATCAAATCATTTTAAGGAAACTACGTGAGATCAAAAGCTTTTTGATTTATGAAACGATAATCTTATATTCTTCATTCTAAGAGGAATGATAATAGAGGAATGATAAATTAGTATGAGAAAATGAATGTACCGAAATATAGAAGTTATTTAATACAAACGTGAGATTAGCCTGCAAAAATATCTTCAAAAGCTTTATCTTGAATTCATACCTGCTAAAATACTGTAAGTGCAAATAATATGAAACATGCTATTGGCCCTCGACGTCAGTATCAGTCCACAACAGCTTAAAAGAGATCCAAAGAAAGCCACTTGTCGATATGAATAGCTCTTCAGTAACGGTCCCACTAAAAGGCCTAAATTACAATGAAATGACAGAAAATTATAATTCGCCACATTTACATAAATGTACAACATATTATAGTTTACATATGTCCAAATATTTTTCAAATTTGTGATAAACTAAATCATAATATAATTTACAATTCATCGTTGACCATGATATAATTAATATCTAATTAAGTATTAGAAATTACTATACCGATTATTATTCAAATAATGCAAAGGTCAATATTATATATTATAAAAGATGAAATTTATAATAATTAATAAAATATAAAATTAATTTACTTATAAATTTATTTTAATTTTCAAGTGTACGAGGTATTATATCATTATTTAATACCTGAGAAATTGACGATGGCATCAAGAATGCTCATTATCAATGACGCTCCTGTGGAGTCTATCTCAAGCTCCAGAAAGGGATCGTGAAAGAGGAGGCCAAACGAGGGATCCAAAGATCTTAAAGAAAGCTAAAATTATATATATTTTTTATGTCATATTAGCTTCTGATTTTGTTCTTTTTGTTTTCTTATTCCTAGTTTAATTTATATCTTAATTTTTAGTGGTAGACATATTCTATAGAACTTCTATTGCTTCTATTAACTGTACTATAATAAATTATATTATAATTAATATCATTTTGTGAAAATAGAAAAATAAATAATCGAAGAAATTTTCCGAAATAATTTTTCCCTTCGTCGTATTTTATAATTCTGTACAAATATTGGAATTTCTGTTAATTTATTAATTCGACAGCAATTTATACAACTATTAATAATTATAAAATTAAAAAAGTGATTTGTTTTATCTCTATCACGCTATTGAAACAGGTGTCTTCATAATATGAAGATGATTATGTAATTAACTTTTTCACTTTTGTCTTTGAAGTTAAGACAACGTATAATACGTTTTTCCTAAACAAAATATAGCAATTATGCCAATAATATTTTACATATACATACAATATATAAAAGTTTCAATTTTGTATTAAATGTTAAAATAAATTGAATAAATATCAATGGTCGTATCAAGAAATAATAATGCTTTATGTAATATTGCCTATATAATATATAATTGCTAAATATTTTGTATATTCAATTTTAATATACACAACTGACTAACAGTACATACTTTTGAAGCAAATTTCTAATCAAACAAAATTTCAACATTTCTTTGAAATCATCAACAATGCTTAACTGATCTGTCACACTACAAAAGGAATCGAATAAAATGGAAACAAATGCAAAACGTAGTGAAATGGTTCGAAAGAATAAATAATCAAAGTAGGCATACCGATTTCATATCAGCGATCGATGAAAGATAACGAAAACTCGATAACAGATATCAAGATTTAGAAAAGCTCAATACATACAGGTTGAATAAGCAAAGTATGAAATTCACCTGAGAATACTTAGATATATAATAGCACATGGTTGATTCGAATGATACAGTGCTCTCGTAAATTATTTCATTAAAAGGCAGCTATAGCTAAAAAGAAAAACATTTCATTATTAATTAAATGATGAATTTTAAATTATTCCATTAATTACATTTCACTATTAATTTACTAGTACCAAATTTGATTCAATGACAAGTCAACAATGGAAAAATCCATTCTAAATCATACGATATTGATCAACTTCCGCCTTATTTTGTTGCAATTACGGTAAACGAAGTAGATATTAGAGGTATTTTATACAAAATAATTTTTTTAACATTATACATGCCGTGACTAATCAAATAACTAGTAAAATGAACAGTCGTGATCGATGAAACAGGTTATAAAAGAATTATAATAAATTAATCATAAGAATTATAATAAAATTATAATAAAAGGGTGGAAGGAAAACCAACTTAGAAAATGAAAAATAAAAGAAAAAATTGAAATAAAAAAAGAGATAAATATTAGAAAGTTGTAAACTGTAGTTGAACGTTGGAAATTGTATTTATATTATGAAAAAAGTCGCGAAGTCAAATGACATATGTGAGAATATTAGGTACAAAAACTTCAATAAAAAGTTGATAAACAATCATTTGACAAACGCAGACAACATTGAATACAGAATTTTTAATAAAAAGTTTAAAAACGATCGTTAGGGTTATGACATGTTTATGGTTAATTATACGGAAATGCATATGAAAGTATAAAATGAATTAAATTTGCTTAGAAAAGCGTGACTCTGTTCACTTATTCACTGAAACTCTGGTAAAGGAACGAAAAGACGGAAGTTCAATCATACATATATTAAATCAATACCAATCTAAAAAAAAAAGTAATTGAACATAAAACAAAGAACATATATATCGAGCTTAGGAATTCTCACAAATATTAATAAATATGTCAAATTATTATTTCAAAAGGTGAAACACTTGTATATACTATACAGAATTTAGAAACTTAGAAGTTTGCACATGGGAAGAATATAGGTCTGGTTAAACATATTAGCAGTCATTTTCAACCTATGAGATACCTTAAATTCATAGAGGACCACACAATAAAAATGAATGAAATATATAATATATATATTATATACA
>NW_016909136.1:40793-61138 GCF_001483705.2 Eufriesea mexicana
ATATTGAAATATATAAAATAATAATAGAGGATAAATAAAAGCAACGAAGCTATCCAATATTATTTCTATATTTTTGTCTTTAATTAGTTAAAAATTTTTAATAAATATAATTCAAAATATAACTATTATAGTAATTTTAACACGATTGAATGCAGATTGGTCACATGAATTTTTGTTATTGACTGAAAGTTAATTATTTATATAAATTTTGTTATTGAAATCAACAGATAGAAGTATATTACATCACGAAATATACACATTTAGATATATGTCATATAATTGGTTTAGACTACAATAGACAGAGGAGATATAGGATCAGTGTCAACAATTTAATATAAAATGATAAGAGTGCGAACATTATTCATACTTTTGTGTCAGAAGTACTATTTCAAAAACATCAGAAATGAAATCAGGTACAACAAACAAAATGCTCCCTATACTGGCTTTATGCCTTTTGAGTGCAAACTTTTGAGATTTATAGGGCAAACCGGAGACAGTAGTAACACTTTAAATATTTAAAAACATACGATACATGTTGACACAAATTTTTGACATAAAATATAAAAGTTAAAACTCATCCATCTATAATATTATTAATATTTGTATAGATACGTGATAGACATTTCTGTAACGAGGAAAGAATATTTTCGACATTCTAAAGTTTCTCTAACAACTTCAAAATTGTAATATAATTATTCTACGCCGATGGTAATTAAATTATTCTTTCTCCTTTTGAATCTTTCTCTTTTTGACTTTTCTTCATTCATTATTCACTTACCTTTTCAGTATCTTACAATTGATACATCGGTTTCGTAGATTTTTTGAAAAATACCTTGATTTTACATTTTTGACATAATTTAAACACACATAATAACACAACTTCTATTCACGAAAAATAATTTTTCCTCCCATTCATAAAAAAATACACATATTTCGAAATAAAATGTAAAGAAAGTGAAAAAATAATTTTTAAGAAAAATATGTCAATTTTAATGGTTAATTTAAATTAACACTTTACACTCAAAATTATTTTTCAATTTAGTTACCAATAGTTCCTTACTATTTTAAATATTCTGTTCGAAATATATTTAACAGGACTGTTACTTATTTTAAAAAATTTTGTTTACTCATATTAAATATAGCTCTCAAACATTGTTGTATTTTCTTGTTCAGTAAATAAAGAATCGAAAAACGTTGAGTGTAACTCAACATAGGAGTTCCTGTGATAGAAACTAATGTCTAGTCACACTCGACAAAGGAGTGCAAAGGGTTAACCTTAATTTTTCACTAATAATCACATTAAATTTAATTTAATTTAATATTCCTCAAAAATCACATATTTTTCAAGTTGTCATTGGAGTTACCAGGACCTATAAAGCAGTATAAGATTAAGCGTTTCGTTACTGAAAATTTCCAACTGTAGTTCGAAAGTATAGTAAGTAGTTGCGATTTCGAATATTTTAACGAGTGCACTGTATCTTTCAAACAATTCCCACATAACAATTATTAATCAAACGTTACCGTGATTAGGCTGCTGCCCAGACAGACGAACCATCCCCAGCCGCCATCGACCGCTTTCTTCTTCACATTTCCGGTATCCATCGCGTTCAATTCGCACTATTTTCCATACGATTCACATATAATCGAGTTGAATGCGCGACGGAATTCGCGAGGAATTCGACGAGTGTCGCGCGGTACTTGCAGAAAAGTCGAGTTACTCGCGATCGTAGTTCGATTATTCCATATCTCGAGCTACAGTTTGGTCACCACCTCTTCATTCACTGTTTAACGAGCTGATACGCAATCCGGTACACCAGCCCTGTCCTTCCCTCACTTCTTGCCACGGTTAGGTGTATCGACGAGTCATCGGCGCGCTACGGAGAACCGATTCGTTCCTCGTTTGCCCCCTTTTGTTCTGTCTGTCAGTGGAAAAATACGCGTTACTTCCTTTTCTGGGAGTCTTAAAGCAAAGGTGTATTTTTATAACGAGCGTGCTGACGGTTGTCCGGAACTGGTGTCTCATTCGTTTCGAGGAATCGCGAAAATCGTCTCGCAGTGTCTCTTCGAGGTGGAAAATTCTTGCTGATATCCGGCTCCGAAGTTTTTATCGTTTCTATCGTTTTTCAGGATTTTTAGTTTATTTAAAACCGTGGTTTATTCAAGAAGCAATGCGTGGACGTCGAAGAAAATTTATAATATTGACAGGTGTATTTGTTATTCAGAGTGTGATGAAGTGACAGTGTAACAATGTCTTCGGTATTCTTTGGATAGCTTCGACGTGGTGTATATTTATTGAGGAAAGTTTAGAAATGAAATAGACATTTGTGAATTTTTTAATTGGGAACATTTTTAATCGAATTTTTTGAATTTCCGTTTGAAATTAAGGGAAGTTTCTTAATTAATATAATAATTCTTGATAAGTATTAAATGACGATCGAAATTAAGAATACATTTGTACATCGATAAACAATGTTTCTTTCAAACGTCTTGTATGAAGTCTAATTTTAATTTTAATCTACATATTTTAGAAAACAAAGGATATATAAAAATTCTCAAATTATTGCTTTGTTTTTCATTTTTGAAAGAGAAAGATGGAAGACTGTAAATAAAATTTGGTTTTTTAAGAGAAGGTTGTGGTAATGGTTAACATAGATTTTAATACATATGTGTAGATATAATAAAGGAGAGATGTCTGTAAGAAAGGGATGCGTGGGACAAGTATGCATGAATAAAAAAGTATAAAGTAAAAATTAAAGTATGAAAGTAGAAAGAACAAACCAGAAAATGAATAATAGTGAAAATATGTGTGAGAATGTGATTGCAAGAAATTAATTAGATTTATACTTAATATTTGTGTTCGATCATTTTTTCCTTTTTGTAATTAAATAAAGAATTGTTCTTATTGCTATTGATATTTCATCCATCACTAACAAAGGTTAGTATTATGCGATGATGTTGGCAGAAATGTTGATCAAAATTATTATTATCTTTGAAATATTTATGTAAATGTAAAAGTATGTGCGTTAAATGTAAAATACGAAGCTAACAGGATTGCCAATTTTTGCAGTTTGATTTAAGTTTAGGTTTTCGTACCTATGCTTGGAAAATTCTTGAAAACATAGATAGTGTGATATAAAAATGCAATTATTATTTCAAGAAATTATTTCGAGATTTATTGGAAAGTACATTTCATTTATTCATAATTCTAAGGAAATTAAATGCAATATAATATTTAAATTGGGTGAAACATGAGTATGAGTATGTAATGACTAGGTACTTGACTTTTTACGAAGATAATTATGAATATAATCTACTAATAATAGTTGTAAATAGTACGTCTATAAATTTATAATTATAGTATATTAATATTAGCTATAATTCATATAATGTATATATGCTTGTAAATCGTAATTTTATGAGAAATTTAATTTTCAGAATTTAATAAAATTTGTATCTTAATTTGTTATATTAATTTCGTACAGTACGAAACAAGTATGGAAGCATATGAAGCATATAAAAGCATATAATTTTGTGTAACCAAAATTCTTTTCATTACAATCATATTACGTGTATCATTGCAACTAACTAATTCTCTATTCGAGTAGCTATACAATTTATGATAATATAATACGTAATTATTTTCTTCTCGACGATAGTCTATAAAATATAGAAAATAAATATTTATTATCGTGTTTAAAGTTTTCTTCATACTTCTTCAAATGATTTATCATTCTCGTGAAATCACTTTCTGGTTATTTCATTTTTCATATAACACACACAGTTACGCTTCGAAGCTCTAGCTTCATAACTATACAGGATGTTTCGCAACATGCGATCATTAGAAGTGCTCATTATCTATTAAGAAGCAGTAAAAGAAGTTCACGTAAACTTGAATGTTGGTTGTTCTTATTTATAACGGATTTTTTATTTAATTTTAGTAAAATTATGCGAATAGAAAGGAAATAAAAAGTGAGATTAAGTTGCAAAATGCGAAATAACGCAGGAAAATGAACACGGAAAGCCTGTCAGTGAGAAGTTCTGCAGTAAAACGAAGGCGATGAAGGTGAATGGAAGTAGATAAGAAAAGTTCGGAAATGGTATAAAATTATAGAGTTTGTAAAGAAAGAAGAAAACCGAAAGACTGTGAAATATCAACAAAAGGACGAGAAGGAGAAGAAAGAAGAGAACAAATGGACATTTACAGAAATTATAGGAAACGAAAAATATTATGATAAATTGCTACATCGTATAAATAAGGGAAATTCATTGTATTCGTAACATTTAATTTTTGTATCGAAAATAATGAAGTACTATGTCATAGGTACTAAGTAAAACAGAGTCATTAAAAAGTGTTATTTGATTATCTTTACAGAAAGTGCTGAAGATGACATCTTGCATTTGAAGGTAGACTTCTTGTCACTGATCTAGTTATCGTTCCATGGGTTTCTTAGAAATTAAAGAGCTTGTTTTTATATTATAGTAACTATACTTCAACACTATTTATACATTTTTTTTTCTAATATAGTAGTCATTATAATAACTTTCATTTTTACTAATTTCCACTTTACTTTATTAAATTTATGTACGCCAGAAGAATTTTTCAAAATTAATAATATCCATGTATTAAAAAAATTTCCTATAACACGTAATTTTAATTTATCCAACGAATTTTCTATATTACTCAATTTCTACCGAGTAAAAATATTTTCGAAAGTATTAAATTTCTATTTAGGAGAATGTCTTAAAATTATTCAGATTTTATTTGTATAAAATTTTGTGAGATACTATATTCCCATTTAGTAAAAGATTCTTCAAAATTTTACTCACTAAAAAATGATTCACAATACTAAATTGTATTTGATAACAAAATATACTGAAATGACTATATTACTAATTAGTAAAACTATTATTAATTTGCATTAATTTTTCATTTTTATAAGTTTTTAATTTTACGAAAGTTCTTCAACTTCTATCTATACGATCATCAGAAAATTGTTCATTATTTTCCAATATACAATTAGCTACCGTAATAAGTTCAATATATTATGAATCACCCTGTATATACGGACGGATATGTAAATGGCACTTTTTTTGCTGCAGGACAAATTATCATAAGAAAATTGCCCCTGACGGAGGAGTCACGGGAATTCCGACAAGTAAATATAGTTACATGCCATTTAAACGTGATATTTTTCTGCTAAACGGAAAAACACTAGGCTACACACGTGAAATGACACCTTCACGTTCTTTCATTGCTCCTCGAACGAGGTGAGCAATTTTCTACGAGCACTTAACTTTATGCATTATTTTAATTTTAACCGAGCTTTGAACTTGCTAACTTTCGATCATGTTTAACGACTCTGCGACTATTTATTAAGAAACTTTGTAGCTCGAAAATGTTTTGACAACGAAATTTGAACGAGAACTGGAAACAAGCGAAAAGCTTAGGTTTCTTATCTATAGCAATTTGCTTGTCGAAACATATTAAATATGATAAGCAGGATTGTTGAAATTGCGTATGCCGATATAATTTTTAAACTAAATGAGTTGTGAATATGCTTTGTGAACGAATACTTGTAGCTCATAATTCTGTGTAACTCGTAAAGAAAAATTTTCACAAATTTTCGTGCAGTTTTTCCTTTTTTTTTTGTATAAATACGAAAACAGTATATTTTGAAGCCCAATTAACGAATAAATTATAATTTGCTGCAGCCACAGAATTATTCAAACGTCATAGAAAATTGATACAGGTTGCTGGAATAATTTAGACCTTAAATTATGCAATAGCTAATTGTAAAAAAGAGAAATAAAATAGAAATTAGCATTGTTTGAATAGTTATAAAGTGTACCGTAGATAGATGTTTCTTTGAAATTTTCATAGATATAAATAATATTATGAGTAAGTCGCCAATGTTTATGCAAATGATTACTTTTTAACTTCCGAAAATTAGGAAACCTGACAGAAATTTGCTCTGTCACTGAAAGATTTTGAAAATACTTGTAGTTTTTATTTTTCACGTAGCATATATTTCCCAAAAATGCATAATTTATTGAAAACAGGAAATATTTCTAATGGAAGCTGCGGAAGGAAGATTAAGCAGAAGTATTATTTTTATAAACAATATAAATATTTTTATAAATAATGTACTAGAACGAATACTAAATATGAATACAGAGAAGAATAGAATACTTAAGTACCAAGGTATAAGCAGGACTTTCCGCGGGGCCGGGTTCAAAAATTTTGCGAAGCCAGAATACACGTTTAAATCCGATATGGTATCGGTAAATGGTATGGTATCATCATTCTGTAAAAAGTTAATCAAAATTGGTGTTTTCTAATTGGGTGATTTCCATAACACCTAATATTTTCCGCACCCGTGTTGCAGTCGTATCAACCTTTGATGTCAACGTTTAATGTCAACGTTTAGGACATGCTGCAACGAAATATTTCAATGCAAAGATGGCAGAGAAAATCTTGCACTCGTGTCAGTGTACAGCAAGCTGTACCATATCCAATTAATCCATAATCGATTAATGGATTATGCTATTGCATTTTCTACACACACGAATATTCAATCTACTATACAGGGGGTTTTGCAAAATGTCTGATGAGTTTTCGTAGACCGAGGGTCCTTTCAAGACGCGGGCCAGGTTCCGGTGAACGCTTTGAACCTGCCTCGCGCCGGCCCTGGACATAAGGTCTAAAGTAATAAGGAAAAACAGAAAGTCTCAATAAACTCTTACGAGAAGAAAACTGGATAGGAAATGTGTGAATTAGGTTTACAGGTACCTTAGTTTTAATACATGTATTATATGATATATACCCATATATCGATATAAGAATAGACAAAGATCTCGCTAGGAGAAGATACTAAATTACGAAGGAAAGAATGAGTACATATATGTAGGAATTGTAAGTGTGAGAGTTAGTGCAAAGGAACCCTTGGGCCTGTCTAATTGGCGACGGGCAATAAATAGTAGGGTTCGGGCTGAATGTTTAGAGCGACGTCTGAAGTGCGCGTGGAAGGACGAGTAACCGCGTGCAAGGATGTAATGTATGGAATGCAACTGAAGAGCGAAAGGCGCCTGAATGTTTAGGGTACATCGAGAACTAGGCTATGGGAAATACGTAATTGAGAAAGAAAGCTTGATTATGAAAGAAGACAGAGTGCAAGGTTTAACCAATGGTGCTACTAATAAACTCACAGACGCGTATGCCAGAACGGTCCAGTGTTTCTGTGACAATTGCCTGACGACGTATGTACCACGTTGTTAGCGATTCTGTGATAAAAGCATTACGACGTGCGTGGCACGTCTTTCCAGCGCAAGTGGTTAAACGAGGGTGCAAGGGCTGTCCTAGGACATTCCTGTTGGTGAAAGTGCGATACGAGGTTAGAAAGAAAATCGAGTCGGCTATAGTTCGAAGAGTTGACAAGCGAGTGTGGATTGCGTAATTAGTTTAATCTTTTAGTTTGTATTTTACTCTTAAGTCCCTTTATTAACAACATCCTTTATTCCGTATATTTGCCAATCAAAACATATCTCTACATATATCTAGACTTGTAATTAGCTACAATGTCACCTATTTATATTGTCCATACAATATGAGAAGCTGCGAGCCACCTGCATATGCTGTAATTCGATAATTACAGTAGATCGCTTGTTACCACAGTAGCCAAAACCCAGAATGCATCGTGATCACTATGAAATTGATTCATCAGTAGGAGACAACTTCAATGGAGGTAAAATCGATGAAAACAACTTTATCGAGTTATTTGAGGAAACCTAAACTACTGACCAGGATGTTATAGTCTACTCTGAGTTGCCGGTAACAAAAATATTTACTGCTACGACCTCAGAGAATATTTAAGAAAATGGCTCGTGGATTTTGGCGTTAACTTAATTTTTTTAGTGACAAAGTTAAAGGAAGAACGACAATGGTATTGTTTAATGAAAGAAAACTTTAAAGTATTTTGAGAGAGATACAATATGTTTGCAATGACATGAAACCGCATGAAATCGATCGCGAAAGATAAAACGGATATCCAGGGGAAAATTTCAAGCGAACGACTAGTGGATTAGCTGAAAGGGTTTTTGACGATCTTTGATTCTTTTTATTCCAACGTTTGAAGCGAAAGAATGTAGTAAATGAAATTTCCGAAATTTCTGAAAGTTTTAATTATTATCGAGATTAGGAATGCAGTCTCAGAGAATGCACTTTTATCGATAAATTTGGAGGGAAATTCTGTAGCAGACTGTATTTAAGTAATATAATAATAAAAAACGTCCGATGTATTGTAATGTATTATAGTATACTATATAGTATTATAGTATTATAAATAACAATAGGTATTATATATTATTATAATTTTAAGTATTTTAGTTCTAAATAGAATTACTTATAAGAAATGAATAATATTATAAATAAATGTGTAACTGTAATGGATAAATAATAAATTATTAAATTGTATTGTAAAAGTAAAATGACTAATATTATTTATTAGAGAAATGATTAAATTATATGTATTATATTATATTATTTATTATTTTATAGTAAATATTATATTCTATATTACAATATTATTATATTATTAAACTACAGAACTGTAAACCTGTAATGTGCACTTAAATATTTTAATAATATCATAAACATAAATAGATGTTAAAATTAATTTAATCAAAAGCAGCTAAATGTTTTCAATAATTGTAAAACCAATAGTTGTAGTAGTAATAGTAGTGAAATATATGGGCTAGCGATATGTACTCTCTAATCATATTTGATAATCTTTTATAACCAATTACGTTTACGTTTAACTTTTTTACAAATTTTAGATAGGTTATCGGATTATCTTTAAATTTTGTGAGTGTAATTTTTGTATGTAGTTATCTCACTAAGAATTCTTAAAGTACGTTGTTCGTTAAAAATTTTGATCACGAGATAATCAAAGATATTATATATAAATTAACTATTAATTTTTTATTTATTAATATTTGTTGTACTTATCCATTAACATTTTATTTTATTTCATATTTTATATTTATATTTGTATTTACTTGTATTTTTATTATATTATTTTATTTTTTAATATTTACTAATATTTGTTAATATATTTCAAATTATTATTTCGATGTCAATACAAATTACGTTACTAACTTGCTAAATTTTTAAGTTATTAATTTGTAATTATAATCTTATGTATTTTATATTCCTTTTAATTTCATAACATTCGTTAGAACTGTAAAAAGTTAATAAAACATAAAAATCTAAATCATAGAAAAAGAATATCAAAAGAAATGAAGATGAAAGTAAAACGAATATCGTTAATTGGAGTTCTTGAAAATTATCCTTTACATAAATAAAAATTTCTATTGTTATTTTTTTCTATCGTCATTATAAAATGAAAAATTCCGATTTTGTTAATTGTTTGCATTTCAATTACGTAAACTTTTTCATGAATGAAAGAAAGAGGTATATTGATTAAATATAGGCGAAAGTGTATAGGAGATTCTTAATAAATAATAAATGACATTTGCAAAAATAATAAAAAATTACATTTTTATTTATTATATGCTGTAAATTATTAATTTATTTGAACGTTCAAATATTTTTCCCTTTTCTGCAGACACTTATACAAATAAAGTGTTATCACCTGATATAACAATACATGAAAAGATATGTATTATTGTAACTTCAATTAAAATATTATACGCAAATAGTGACTGTTATTAAAAAAGAATTACTACTGAAATGCTAACAAAAATTATTGGTCATTTACTTTATTTTATTAATAGTACCTTTATTTTTTTTATATAAATTATGAAAGTTAGAAAAAATTGATATGTCATTTTAATTTATAGCATACAATTATCTTATAAATTTGTTCATTTATTTTTGTTATTTTCTCCATACTTTAATTATTATAAATTACTCAAGTAAAATTAATATCGAATCGACATTAGTGCAGATGTGAATGATATTCGTTTTCTTGATCCATTTAATGAAACTATTAATTAATAATTTATGTTTACTGCTGTATTTACTTACTTTGTAATATATCCATATTTCAAAATTCGAGATCCTGCAAAAATAATTACATTTCCCAACATATTACAAAATTTTCCAATTTCATGTACACTCAATTAATTAGTAATTAGTTCAATCTACATACTCAAACTTCGAAGACCACATAATAATAATTACAAAACGACATTGAAATACTGTAAAAAAAATATATAAATGTATATATTATTATGAAAGATATTATTCGTGAACAACTACATGTGTCTCACTCCCAGATTAAAATTAATCCCGGAATTAACCCTTTGCGCTGGACGATTTTTTGGCTAAAGAAGAGTACGAGTTGAAAAATTTTCTGCTATAAGGCTGATAATATTTTTTGAGCACTAAATAAGAAATCGTATAATAATTAACACGTAGAATTATTTAATTTCGGTACCTCACACACTGTTACATTATTTTAAATTTAATATATTAATCAATATCGAGCTTCGAAATTTTATCAAACGGCGACTGAAGAACTCTCGAGTGCAAAGGGTTAATCCTCCATTTAGATAAAAAAAAAATTGTTAGGCATTTGAAATAAATTTCTACGTTTGTCACATATCCCACATAACCGACATGAATCTCAGCGAGTAAGAGAAATTCCAAAATCGAACCTCTTCACACCTTCGCCCACATCCCACTCAAACCCACAACCAAATCCGATCCCACAAGCGAAAATATGAAAATCGAAGAAGAATCCAACTTACTCTTCACAGTGCAAGTAGTCGCGGAATCATGTATCACTGACTCTTACTCAGCGTCGAAAAATCAAAGAACGTCAGCTGCACGATACTTCACTATCACCAGGCCGTTTATCGGCCACACGGTTGCATTAAAAACATAACCGGAATCGAGCAAGAAAAACAGTTCGCCAGTATTTCCACATCTCATCGAGTAGCCGTATATTTTTCTTGAGCAACACCCTATCTTCCCCTTTTGCTATACCTTTGGTAGCGAGTACCCAGCTCTCGAGCCAGCCAGTCGTCATCCAGGATGGCGAACATCAGATGACACGTACCGAAATGACGCCACAGGCTGTCCTTTGCCTGTCACTCCGTTTATCGTCGCTAACTCGCGACTAAGCGAACCGGAGGAGCACCGCTCGCGACCACGAGGAGGAAAGAAAGCGGAGGAGACACCAACAGAGATTACCGATATCTCGATACTCTTGTTCGACCGCGATCGCCGTTCGTTCCGCTGCGTTTCGCGGCCAGTGTCGACGCGATCGCTCGGCTCGAGCCCGGTTTTCCTCGACTTTTCCATCGCGGTCCCCCCTCGCACGCTGGTTCTATCATGTCCAGTGCTGGGACAGACCGTTCCCCAGCCTGCAGCTCACGCTTCACCTGTGTATCCGCTACCACACGCGAGTGCGACAGTGTACAAGCGCCCTGAGACCGATTTTCGAGATGTGCGCCTGTGGATGGACGAGGCTTCGCGTTCGGACGCTCGTGTCGACGTCGCGGCGCGTCGTTCTTGCTGTTGTTACCATGTTTTCCAGTTTCTTCGGGTGATACTCTATGCTCGTAGAGTTCTCCGTTCATGGGCGAGTCTGGCAAGGCTGGGTGCCATGCAAATGGAACGTTGTTGGTGGACTTGGTGACGATGATGAATGAATCTGATGTATTTTCAGGGATTTCGATCGTCGCTTAGGTTTTCGTGGAGCTTTAGGACGTGTTCGGTTTAGGTTTCTTAGGATTTGGGGATTACAGGATATCGTGTGTTGTAGATATTCGCGGTTAGGGTATTCTTTTAGATGGATTTTATCGAGTAAATGCAGGGAAGAATATGGTGTGTAGACTTCTGAATTAAATTTTGGCTAGATCCTTTTAAGATATTTTACGATTATTGAGGATTATGAAAAGTAATCGTGATTAGTATGTTCTTCGGCTGATGTATTGAATTAGATATTAAAGAAAAAGCTGTTTTGGTTAGATTACTTCAAGATAGACCTGTTTTTGAAAATTTTAAATTCTGCAGATGGAAGAGTAGACGTGTATCAAAAATATTTGTGGTGACCGTTCTTTTTTGGGGTGAGACACTAAATTACTTTAGTTAGACAAGGGGAAAAATATTTTATAACTTTCCAAATTAGATTTTTCAATGAAAATTTAAAATTCTGCGAATGGAAGAGTTGTATATTAAGAATATTCGTGCTCGTTGTACTTTTTGAGATGATACGATGATTTGAACGCAAGGAAAAAGAAGTTTCTACCGTTTCAGAGTAGATTTAAGTTAGGTTTCTCTATGAAAATTTTAAATTTCAACGACGGAATTATCGTGCATTAAAAATATTCCTAGGTGATATATCTCTTAATTTATATATTTTAACCTTTTGCACTCGAGAGGTCAAATTTAATGTAATGTAACAGTGTGCGAGGTATCGAGATCAAATAATTCTCCAATTCTGTTATTATACAATTCTTTATTTACTGCTCAAAAAAGTATCGTTAGTTTTTTAGTAGAGAATCTCTGAATTTCTACTCTTCTCTAGCCAAAAAATCGTCGAGTGCAAAAGGTTATTATATATCTTAATTCGTATATATTAAATTAGAATTAAGGGAAAATAAAGTCGTTTGTATATATTCGATGAGTTAGATCACTTTATGAGAAATCGCTATAAAAATATTCGCTATTAATATTTCTTAATTGAAATAGTATTTAGTTAAATTAATTAAAATAGTTAATAATAAGGAAAGGTACTGTTTGTCAAATTTCAAGTATTTGTTGCTGTGTATAAAAATATTTGCGATTATTATATTTTTTAATTGATATATATATCAAGTGTTTAGATGGTGTAAAAGATATATTGGTTCAATGATTTGAAATGAGACATTTGAGAAATAGATTGCTTTATCACCACCACTGTTGACATTGTTGCTATTATCAGTAGTACTCTAATTTCTCTATATTGTTACTGCGACTATAACTTGGTTATACGATTTGAAACGAATCGACTATGTTAATTCGACGATTTCTGCCTTATTCGAAGAGTAAACTATATGTGTACGATAACTGGTGGAATAATTTCCATGCAGTTGCATGCATGCCATCTTCGATAGTAGATATCAGACATTCTACGTCAATATGATCTTTAAGTCTTAATATTAAAATTATCGACCTGTAATGTATTAAATACAGTGCATTTGGATAAAATTAATTAAAATTACACAAGGAAAGTAAATACGTACATGTAATAAAATAAACAAAATAATTAAACGTATAATTAAACACCTTATTTATATAAAATTAAATTACAATGTTTAAAACAAATTGAAAAGTTAATAAGAAAATCAACAATAATTTTGTAAAAGCAGCTGTATATTTTTAGTAATTAAAGAAAATAAGAAATCTGAAATCAATTAATTTAACCTTTTTGATAGTTCCAGTGTTAATAATAGTCTTTGAGAAAGAGGATATAGATTTTAAAGGGTAATAGATTTTTATAATATTCCAATAATATTAATTTTTAGTCCATGAACTATTTTATATATACATTGTATTATGTAAAAGACATAACATTACGATATTTGTTGCTGTACACGTGAGAAAAAATAGACACGTTATCACGCCATATGAAGGAAATAGTATTGCTCTGATCTAATTTCAAGAAATTCTCAATTATCTTTTTATTATTTATTATTCTTATCGTATTATATCTTGCGGGACTCGTACGTTTTAAAATTGATAACATCAGTGTATGTTTGCAATTGGGTAAAAAGCTTCTGCACTTTTTCAATTAACGTCTTACGAGAACGAGTCATCCATTGCCATTGTCCAGATTAAGTGCGATTAAACAAAATTTACTTCTTTAAGTAAACATACAATACAAATGAAATAGTAAGAACATAAATAAGAATAATATAAATACAAATATTGATAGGAAAATTAAGTGATAATACAGAAACAAATATAAAATAATACAATAATATAAATAAAAATAAATTCCTGTAAAGAAAATTCAAATAATAAGAGGTTTATAATTTTTGAAAATATTTTGATGTATTTAAGGACAAATGAAATTTAATTCGTAAAAATGTTTGAAGCTGAAGTCCAGTTTTTTAAACAATAGTGTCTCAAAGTGATATTTAAATCAGGTAAATTATTCGTTATTAGTTTGTGTAGCGACGGTACGTGGATTAATTAACGTGACCGCTAAGAATATTTTTTGCCAATGGTTTAAATTACTTGCGGTATAAACTAGCTGCGGTTTGAAAGCAAATTTATTTTTGCATCGTAAATATACTTCGATCACAATCGGTGTTTCTACTCATTTAACAGCGTTCACCCCGAACTGCAGATAAATCGAGATAATCGAAAACCAATGATTTCAAAATGATGCAAAGATTTTCAGATTTGTAAATTTTTATTTTTTCACAACGAATAATAACATTTAAATGGATCCAATTATTATAGAGTATTTAAATTGACTCGTATTTATCGAAAAATTTGTAAAAAAATATTTCTTTATGATATAACAATATTAATTGGAATATTATAAAATGTCTAAAGTAATTAATAGTTTTTGATAGAAAAATGTAACTTCGTTTGGGAAATAATAATATCATATCAATAAATATAATAATCAAATATATCAACATTATCATTAATTATTATTATTATCAATATAATAATTAAAATTAAATAATAATATCAATTTAAGTATCATAAAGTATTCAAAGTATTAATGTTCCTTTAAGATTTAATACGAATTTAAATACAAAATATTTTAGGTAATTTGAAAAAAATTTTAATTCTTTCAAAAAGGTAATAATATTCATTTAAATATTTCAGTCAGATAATAACAAATTAAATATTCCAATGTAATTAAACCAATTAAAACACAGAACATTGATATTCAGGAAAAGCTAAAACAGAAACAATTCTTTAAGTAGCGATATTATCAATTTTTATATCGTAAAGCACTCGAAATAATTAGTAATATATTTTAAAAAGTTCTGTAAAAGAAAGATTCTTGTAGAAGGTAAAAATATCCACCAGAATCCTATGAGATATCTAAAGTAATTAGTAACAGTTTCTCATAGAGAATACTGTAAAAATAATTAATTAGACAAGAGAAATATTAATATCGTCTGTACTGTTAAACATGTGTACATTAAAATAGAGATATGTATAAATGTCTAAATCACATTAATGTCAACGTGTACTTAATATTTCCCATAAAGACAATCTATCGCGTGTCAAAGACCGTATGTATTGTATTTTATCACTTGGAAACGTGATAAACGTATCCAGAACGCGTTAATTATGTTACTAAAAGCTCCGAGAAACTCAATTTTATTGACAACACACCCAGAAAATTATTCACTTAAAACTTGCTATCCAATACCATACTCCAATCATTGAACTTTTAATTACTCTGATATAATGTTTTCTTTTTAATTAAACAAATTTTTCATTTTAAATTTCAACTTTTATTTTATTCTAGTTTTGAAGTTTAATTTATGTTTCGATTAATTAAATTTTAATTGGTTAAATTAAAGTTTGAATTAAACTTAATTCTAAAATAATTTGAACAGCCATCTTTTCCAATTTTTTTTAGTTTAAATTTTTACTTCAACTATATTCTACTAGAATTTTTAATTTTAATTCTTTATAAATGAATTTAGCTTGTTTCAAACAGCATTAGAATAGTTTCTCTTTTTGAACCTTCATTTTCGTCAAAAATCTTTATTTCTATTTTATTTTACCGTATTTTTAAATTCATATTTCTGTTCAAATACTATCAACTTACTGCAAACCGTTGAAACAGCCTTGGAATATTTCGGTAATGAAGAATACAATACGGTACATTGTTATTCGATTACCTACGCATATCATCATTAATAATGGCAAACAGACTTGCACGAAATGATGTATATTTAAATATCAAAATATATAAAATTTGCAAATAATCCTGAAATGAAACACAACATATGTGTAAATGTGGAAAACTGGGCTTTTCAGAAAATAAATCCGTAAAATAAATATTACACGCTGGAGGGGATATTCGTATCTTATGAACGCGATAACGCACTTTATATAGGGTGAAGCAAATATTATAGTGTTGTATCATTGATTTTCTCCGCTACTTTACAAATCTTAAAATATGTGCAGCTTGCAGTCTGTGTGCGCCTTATCGGCTGCAACCATATCTATTCAGTGAAAATTGTAGCGCATACTTTAGGATCAGAGAAAAGTATCACTTCGTCTTGTGTTTCCAGTGAAATGGAGGTGAAATATATTATTTTAAGTCTCAGATTATTTGAAGTATAAATTTGAAAATTGTTATAATTAGTATCCAAAATTATGTGTACGTTTGCTGGAGAAAATAGAAGAAGATCATACAGCGTTCACGAAGTGGATTTATTTGAAATATTTGGTCGTGCAAATATTTATGACAAGGACATATCGTGAGTATCAGAGAGTGTGTTAGAAAATAATGTTTAGAAAGAATGTATGAGCAGTTATTATTATATATTATATATAAAGAACTATGTGAAGAAAATTCGTTTAAAAGTAGGCAATTTATTTCCATGATATAATAGTTCTGATTGCTCAGTTCCTTATTCCAATTTTTATTTTCTTTTTTAATTGGAAGCTTAATATCACATATATCTTTTGTGATTATTAATTATTTTTTGAATCGAAATATAAATTTTAATATAATTTAATTTAATGCAATGTTCTTTTAATATAAAGAATAACTTTTTACTGTAAAATTCATTTTAATTGATTTGAGTAATACTCAAGCAGTTTTCTAAATGAAATATATGAATTTACACAATTTTCCTTCCTTTTCGTTCTGAATAAAAAAATGAAATATAGAATTTTATTTCATTGATAATTTTCCACGTGAAATTTTGAAGCTTTAAAGCTTTAAAGATATTTAAATTTGCAAAATTTTACTCAGGTGACTATTATTCCTCCATTGTTATAACTAAATATTCTTGAATGAAATAATACATATAATAACAAGTCAACGAATATTTAACAGAAATGTTATTATAATATTTCTTGCTATCTCATTAAAAATATCGCTAAATAATATTAATATTTAACACTAGAATTGATAATGTATACTTAAATACGTATAACTTTGTATATAGTTACGTTTCTATTTAAATATAAAGATAATTTCTTTTAAATATTTGCACATTTTCTATAACTGTAAATATAAACTATCTAAAACCAGCCATTTTGTCTCAGTCAATAGTATTAAATAATAAAAACGAGTAATTGTTATATCAAATTGTATTTTACTTCCCAAATTAATAATTTTCTGATTTTCTAGCATCCAAAATTATTTTCTAAATTGACCAAAATTTTATCAAAAGCAACTACGTCTGTAATAACCACAGAAATAATACCTGTAATCAGTCATTGCAATAGGTTTAGTAATTCCGGTATTAACGCATTCATGTTCAATATTCACACTTACAACGTTATAATATTAATATCTCTCAAATCATGAATGAATTTTCGACTGTTAATTAAAATAAAGCTGCAAATTTCGAAACACGGAATCGGAGTAGTGTTACCTATAAAAGAAAATAACACGTTAGAATATTGTTATTATTTCCTTGTTATTATCTCGCGATTTAATCACTTCTTCACGTAGGTGTTGCAAGATTCCATTTACGATCTGATTTTTTCTTCTCAGGTGATTTCCTAATTCCAGATGCTGCGGTAGCAATATTTCATTCTCATTAAGGATAGGTACTTAGTACGATGACATTGTGTACATAGATAAGAAATTCTTTGAAATCGTTTGTACCCTGTTCCGTTCAGTCAAAAATCATCCAGCCGACTGTCACAGACTGTAGGAAATTTATTAATCGTAGCAAGAAGCATTTGACTTTTGAAAGAAGCTGAGAACTTCCAGCTGGTAAGATCCTCGCTTATGCATCGAAATTTCTCCAGTATCTTAACAATTCCTCGATCGTGTTAATGTTAATAATTCGAACGAAAATGCTTCGTTTTATTTTTGAAATAAGAAGTGTGAATTTTTGGTTGTCATCAAATGTTCTAAGCTGTCTTTGCCTCGAAGTAATTACGCAATGGCGGCAATTTTAAGGACCTTCGATCTTTGCTGCATGAAAATTTCTCTGGGGTTTTAATATTATATCCTCGATCGTGTTCATGAGAAAAATGGTTAAAGAAAACATTGTTTTATTCATTATGAAGTGTAAATTTCTGATTATCGTTAAGTGTTTGAAACAGTTTTGATGTTAAGAATCAATTCTAGTTGCACAGTGGTAACCATTTGAAGAGGACACTTGCATATAAATTTTCAAGTTTTATAATTTTCGTGAACATTAAAGGGCAAATTTGTCAGTTTATTTTGATATACAGAATATTATAATTACTTTTACAATGGTTAATAATAATTAATTAGCTCTGAGAACATATTTTATAGTAATATAAAAATGTATATAAAAGTGTATTGTGAAACTACATATTACAATAATTTCTTGGATTTGTAGATTATATTCTTTTATAAAGTAGCATAAATAGCAGGTGAAGGTATTGTAAAAATTTTTTCCCCGAATACTGCATAAATCAAAGTTAATACTTGCTGTATATATTTAAAAACTTTCCTTTAATTACAATTACATAATTTTATAATTATAATATTTTATAATTGTATAATAAATTATATTTTAATATAATTTTATAATCGTTAAATTTTGATTATGAATATTAAATTTTTTAAACGTTATTAAGTACATGCTGGCCATTATGGAATTTATTAAAAATATTTTCAGTTTGCAAAAATTAATTGTAGACGTTTGTAAGGATTTGTGATAACGATATTCATAATTGGAAAGTTTTGTAGATGCTTAATGTTTGATTAATAATTTTGAATAGACGTATGCAGAAGCATAAAGGGAGTGGGAGGTGGTAAGGTGGATAAAAAGAAATGAAAGAAGTGTCTTATCAATTTAATATCGGAAATGTATATTTAATCAGATAAATAGTGTCAAAGGAATTGTCAAATCGTTCTGTGAAGCAATCAGTTCATGCAAATACGTTCGAAAATCAGAAGAGATCGTAAAATTCCATTGTGACTGTAAGTAAAGCTACTATTATGGATGTGTTGCAAGAGACATGTAATCGATGTCACTTTTATGACAACTCCTTTCTCTGTGCAAGCGGATGTGGTGATTGCAATCAAACTTTATTCCAATTTTTATTTATGTAAACATGTAGTTTCGATATTATGTTCATAAGACAATTTTCATTTTTTATTGAATCAAACGTGTGTGTTCAATATTATGTTTATAAAATGATTCTATTATTTTTTATTTTATTTATATATAGTATCAATATTATATTCAGAAGACAGTTTCATTATTTTTTATTTAATTAAATACGTAGTTTCAAAGATAATTTTATTACTTTTTGTTACATTAAAAATATAATTTTATAATACAGTTCTATTATCTTTTTAATTTATTAGATATATATTTATTTTATATATGTAGTGTTGACACTAAGTAACTTTTACGTTTTGTAAAACAATTCTACTATCTTTTTCAGAGGTACTAAATATCATTAGATTTAACTTATACCTCATGCTTGTAAATACGAGAAATATGAGAAAGTATAGTTTAGCTAATTTTTGCCAATTAATACATTAATATATTTTAGCTAATTATTTATCAATTAAATTATTTGTTTATTAATATTCCACTGTGTTTAAAACGTCAGCAATATGAACTAAAATAATTTCTATTGCTTAGGCCTAAGAAATTTGAAAGCAATTTCTGGTACTTGGAAGAAATTTTATTGATTAATATCGAAAGACGATGGTATCGAAAAATAATTTAAATGATTGCCAGTATGAATTAGATTTCTGTTATATGTGTAGACTCGATAAAAATATGACGTTAGTTAAGAATAATGGGACAGCAACAATGGAAACAACCACAAACATTTTTATCGAGGACGAGAGAAAACTTCAAAATAACGCATTATTGCCATATAAGGGAGAGGATGACGATGACGACGACGAAATTACATTAGAAGATTTGGCTCCAGATGGTGGTTGGGGGTGGATGGTTGCTTTTGCCATGACACTAGTATTTGTTAGTATTTATTATAATATAATAACGTTGTTCGTTTATTAACATTTTAATTTATTCATTACGATTTTTACTAACAATAGAGATAAAAAAATATAAATTAAGAATTAAACAATTAGTATTAAAATGATCAATTATTAATATTATATTAATATAATTATATACTTAATATAATTTATATAATTATATACTTAATA
>NW_016909136.1:61254-117939 GCF_001483705.2 Eufriesea mexicana
GCAATATGGAATTGTTAAGAGTAAATATAATCGTATAAAGGGTATTTATTTATTAACAAATCATAAGTTGATTCATTAATAAGATCTGAAGTATTCATTTCTATTGATTTTCAATGCTTACAATTAGCATAATCTAAAAAATTCTATTTTTAAAGTACTATTTACAAAAATAATTTTTAATTCACTAATAAGATCTTCAGTAATTTTAAATCATGTGACGTCAAAGTTATTATAACTGTAATATATTTGTATTGAAATTTAGAAAAGTATAATGAAAAAAATATGAAATATACATATATAATGGATATTAAACTAGAAAACAAATTAAGTTTATCTTGAAAATACTTTTATTATAATTAAATATATATGTTTTATAATACATGGGAACAACAATAATTTGCTACTATTGGTACTTTTATAAAGTATAATTGATTCCTTCGACAGGTTACGACATTTGGACCAACTTCGTCATTTGCAATAATATTTGGTGACCTTTTGGAAGAAACTGGTCAAGCCGGTACAGCAATGACACTTTTTAATTCCGTCTTTATGATTACATTTTCTATTGCTGGTGAGTAAATATTCGAAACACACTATTACAATTTTTCGCTTAATTTAAAATTAAAAGGCCCCTCGGTTTACGAGAACTCATCAGACATTTTGCAAAACCCCCTGTATAGTAGATTGAATATTCGTGTGTGTAGAAAATACAATAGCATAATCCATTAATCGATTATGGATTAATTGGATATGGTACAGCTTGCTGTACACTGACACGAGTGCAAGATTTTCTCTGACATCTTTGCATTGAAATATTTCGTTGTAGCGTGTTCTAAACGTTGACACTAAACGTTGACATCAAAGGTTGATACGACTGCAACACGGGTGTGGAAGATATTAAGTGTTAAGGAAATCACCTAATTAGAAAACACCGATTTTGATTAACTTTTTGGAGAATGATGACACCATACCATTTACCGATACCATATCGGATTTAAACGTGTATTCTGGCTCCGCAAAATTTTTGAACCCGGCCCCGCGAAAAGTCACGCCAGCCCTGTTAATACTATATTTCTAAATTATGTTCTATATTAATGAGCATTGCGTAATAAATAATATGAATGCTAAATATAAAATCACTTTAATTCCAGTTTAAAATTAAAAATTAAAATTAAATCTAAAAGTTGGTAAAGAATGTTTAATCACTGTTATATAATATTTCCATGATAAATATCAAAGAAAATGTTTAATAGAAGAGTAGATTACGAGTAAACTATAATGTGGTTAACACTATTATTCAAGAGATTTATTCACGTGCATCTTACGTTTACTTGATACGAAATTGTCATGGCGCCAGGAAGTGAAATCACGTCTGCACATACAAATAAAGTGTGTTGTTCTAATTTACAGCTTTCATTCAACACATTTACACGTTCAATGTCATGTTCTTGAAAATCCATAATGCTATAGAAACAAATATTTTTCGATCTAATATTTCAATACGATAATATAAAATGAAGTTGAATAAATTATGATTATAGTGTAATTAAAATTCTTTTATCTATAGTTAAGTCACTAAAATTAAGATAGTAACATTTTTTAGATATCAATTCGTACAGGAAATTGAATTAAATTGAATTAAACGAAATTAAATTGTATATACTGCTCGGAGTTAAGTATATGAAATATAAAATAAGAGAAAAATGATATTTACATAATTATATTTTTATAATTTGACATAATTTCTTACTGTTAGTTTCGATGAAAGAAAAATTTCTGCGGTATTATTGCTTTCATAATTTGATGCAACTATTGTCAATTTTAAAAGGAAAAATAATTTTTGTGACACGATTATTTTCCAAACTTGACATGATTATCTATTGACAAATTAAAAAAACAAATCACTGACATAATTACATTCTATACAGCAGATATATTTACTTCTTGATATGTCTCATCGCAAAAGTACAAGAAAGCGATAACGTGTCATTGAATAATTTTATCCTGCGTGTATGGAAGTTTTGACGTGTTGGTAGAGTATATTTTTAGGTTCACATGATTCTCATTGTTAGTACTGATAATACTGTTTCATGATAATAATAGTTCACACAAATGTGATACAACAGTTAATCATGTAACTATTAAAAACATTCGCTGTATTCATATTTATTAACGATGATGTTACAAACTTTATCTGATATTATTTCTGTTCTATTTTCTCCTCAGATTTCCTCATACCCTTAGTACAAATATAATCATAATATTATATTATATTTTCCAAGATTTCTTTGTATTTAAATTTCTAATTATTGTTGTTATAAATTTAAATTGCATTTATTAATTGTATCTGTGTATCTATATAGATATGAAATTCAATTTTAGAAAATAACAAAGTTATTAAAATTGATATTAAATAAACTGTACTTGACACTTACTTCTTTAAGGTGGATAGTGATGATGAGTTTTGAGATACAAAATTAGTATTTTCAAATTACAACGAAATAAAAATAAAATAGAAATTTTCCTTCAAAAATATAAATTATACAAAAAGAAGCATGAATAAAAAAAAATTATAGTAACTAATTTTCAGTAACTTTCTTACCAATGCTACAAATTTAAAAAAAATTATAAACAGAATTTTTATAGTAAAATTTTCATATAGTAAAATGATATTGTTATTTATATTTCATTATATAATTTAAATTTGTAATACTTTACAAATTATTTATCTCTTCGATTATTTGGAATTATTGATATAAATTTAGTATTACTGTACTGTAGTCAAATTATACAATGAACATCATGTATTTTTCGTGAAAAGATAAAATTAAGAAACTCTTAAATGCTGAGAACACTACCGATAACACATCTGATGATGTTTCACGAATAGTTATATAAATCTTCTGTAACTCCATAGGTGTTAGATAAGAGAAACGAAACATTTTCAATTTTATAAAACAATTATAGTTATAAATTTTAATAGCGAACTATAATGTGACATAATAAAATAAGCAATATTTCTATTTTTATTACAAACGCTATATTCAATACACTGGATAAATTATAAATCTATTAATTTATTTATTATATTATACAATAATTTTATATACCCTTATTGCCATTAAATCGAATAATTAAATAGATATTCGATTATTTCAATGTCTATATACCTTTACACTAATTCAATAATTTCTTAACTTATAATCTTTCCTTTTTATAGAAAACATGTGAAATTTAAAAATAAAAATTCACTTTAAGATTTTTAGTACTTCGAAAATTTCTTTTAATTTTTAATTTCGTGAAGTATAAGAAATTATTTTGAAAAATAAGATATGAGAAGAAAGAAGGAAAATGGAATTATAAGGAAGATACCAAACTTTTATTTAAATTTATAAGGAAAAATTATATGGAAATATCAAATTTTTATTTAAATTTATAAGGAAAAGTTATAAGGAAATATCAAATTTTTATTTAAATTTCATTAAAAAATCTACCAAAAATATAACACACCACATGGAGGTAAGAATGTTATGAGCTTAAGCTATAAGAATTAGGAAGACTTACAATAACGATATAAGTACAACGGTATAAGTACATAAAGATGTAAGAATAAGGATATATGGGCATAAAGATATATGGATGTAAAGATATATGAATACATATGTCATACAGGATACATGTCTATAAAGATATATACGGTGTTCCATTTAATACCGACCCACTTTAATATCTTCAAAACTCATGATGATATTAATCAATGTTTTAGAGTTTTAGAAAATAATCCGATGTAAACAAATTTTTCTGCATACACTCAAATTCAAAAATGCAGTTAAAATCAACTGTGCTTTCTTTAAATAGAAGCATATATCTTTTAACATAGTAACCCAAGAAAGTTGTTATTCTCTATAAAAATAATATTAACAATAAATCACGTATGACAATATGTCATATCTGATTTTAATTTTAATATTTCAAATTTAATATAAATATTGAATAACAGTATGTGTATTTATTACATAAGTGACTTAAAATACTATAACTACCACATGTGTAAAATTATTAAAATTATGCAGTTTCTTTCTCCATACTTAATATTAATTTTCCTTCAGATACAAATCTAATTATATATACTTATTTTCATTGTACCACTTTAATTATCATTATCTGTGTATATTATATTCAATTGTATATTACAAGTTGGTAGTTTTAGTGGTTTATTATTATTTTATAAGAAAGTAGTGTATTAAGAAGTAAATTAAGAAATATACAATTCAGTTTAAAAAACAAAGTTAATCTTTACATATGCCCGATGAATATACAATACACAGGAAAAACCTACTCATGTCTGATTATATACTTCTTAAAATCATTTCTATTTCAAATTTTTATTTTTATTTCAATTTTTCTTTCAAACATGTTAACTACCGTTAGTCGAATTATAGTCGAGCCACCCCGTATAGACATAAAGATATATAGATTTAACCCAGAATAAGTCTGCAGGCCTTCTTGTAGGACATTCTGTTTAGAATATTGCTTTCTCAAGCTTAAATAATTTATGATTTCTCAATTTCCAGCATAATTAACAATCGCTGATCTCTACAATTAGATTTATGAATATAAATTAATTATGCAATAATTAATTTATAATTACGCAAGAGATAAGAATTTAACAAATTGAAAACACAGTGGGTTATATGTTGAAATAATAATAAATATTATAATTAATTTATATTTACGCAACAGATAAGAATTGAACAAATAGAAAACAAAGCGATTTATACGTTTAACACGTTAAGTGCCTAGCGAAGTGTTCATAAAACTCGGAGATACTGTACCAATTGTTGTAGCAGGAATTCCCAAATGTTAGGTTCAAAGATGGCGAAAAATTTAACACTAAAAGTTAGCACCTTTTGGTCCTAGTCTGGTACGGTCCCTGAGGATCGGCCGGGCCCGAACAGAAAGCCTAGCGCCGGTCCCTGGGGACCGGTATGGCACTTAACGTGTTAAATGAAAAATTCAGATTATTTGAATTAAGAATAAATGGATATGGAGTTATTGAGATAATTTATTTAAATTACAGGTTTAATGACCAACACGTTATTAAAAAAATATTCCATGAGACCTGTAGGAGTCTTTGGTGCTGTGCTCTTCTCGTTACCAAACGTTTGTCTAGCCTTCGTCACGAATGTCTACGAGATGGCCTTCTTGAATTTTCTTCAAGGAATGGGCCTCGGCCTGATCGTCACAATTTGCAACACGAATTTTAATGCTTATTTTGTGAAGAAGAGGGCACCAGTACGTAAATCCGCGGCCGGTGGCCGGTGATTCTCAACACACTTATATTCTTAATTTTTTAGAGAAATTCTTCTTGATTTTAGGTTATGAGCGCGGCTCAAGTCATCATTGGCTTAGGTGGTATTGCGTATCCTATATGTATCGAGAAAATGATGAGGCTCTACGGATTTCGAGGTGAGTTTATCAAATATTGACAGTGTAGTAATATTTGCAAAATATACAAGGAATCTTTAAAATTGTTTTAATTGCAATGGAATTGCAATATTATTAACCAGATGTTGCATGTTAGTGTTCCTATACTTGTTATTTTAATTATTTTTGTTATGAACAATCGCGAACAAAAGAAAGTGTACTAACCTTGTAATAAATTTTTGAATTAATAATACTTTCAATAATTATATAAAATAAATTTAGGCCGTTTTGAATAACGATATAGAAATTTAACCTTGTTATAAATTATTAGTATTTATTTTTGAATTAATAGTACTTTTAATAATTTTATAAAATAAATTTAGACTTCGTTTTAGATAACGATATAGAAATATTACATATCTGTGAATATTCATAAATATGAAAAATATGTATTAGAATGAGAAGATAATCACTATTATTATGTGGTAAATAAGCATGATGCTTTTGTAAGTAACGATAGTATAATAATTCGATGTATGGTTTTAATTAATTAATAATTAACACACTGTATATAACGTATTACATAAAAATTTTGTCTGATAAACGAGATATCAAACAATATTATATTTTAAATTGCAACAATTCTTAGATTGGATCCTGAAATGATTAAATAAAGTTATGCGATGAGCTTATAATCACATAATTACGTATTAGTAATTGGAATATTTACTATAAACTGTTACGACAGTTTAGTTTTTGTTTTTCAATCATTTTCTTTTTGCATTTATATTAATACGTTAATTCAGGGGTATAAAATTTAAAAAGTAAATTGAAAATAATTATACACTCACATTATATTATTGTAAAGTAAGAAGCAAATTGAGATTATCGAATAAACAAATTACTATATATATATATATGAAAATTATATATGAAAATTAAAAGTAGGATACAGAAGTAATATCTTACACATTAATAAACAATATGATTTTCTCCCACATATCTTATACAAAACCTATACTAATAAATAATAAATTATACAAATATTTATCTAAATATTTTTTATTTAATATATTAATTTTTACTGATAAATATAAAATATTTAATCGTTAGCTAATAAATCACCATCCCATAGAGTATGATTATACTATATGAGCCGTTCACTGCACAAATCGATTAACTACACTTTTTGAAAAATCTTAAATTTAAGTATCAAACCTTGGTATAATCATAACTTTTTATATGTATAATAACTTTCCCTGATAATTAAGATTAACACCATTAAACGACAAAAATTTTTGGCCACTGAATAATAAATAATTTATTTCAGAGGTCACTTTGATTAACTCCGTACTCTAATGTAAATCGTTGCAATAATGCAACTCAAATGCACTAGCAAGCCATGAATGATAACGGCGAATTTTTTAGTGCTGTCTTATCAGAATTTAAGTAAAATTTAGTAAAATTTAAATTTATTACTCTTTTCACTTACCAAATCGATTAACTCTTCCAGTAACATAAAAATGGCAAGATTACTAACGATTACCTTTTGACTATCTTTTCTCATAAATTTTATATATCGTTGGATGAAAGTTACATTTGTATTTATGCATTCTACGATATTTATTTCGATTTAAATTATAAAGGGAATTTTAAAATAACAATATACATTATTTCATTGCATTTCTCCACTTTTTGTTTTATGGAGTTAATCAATTTGTGCAGTGAACGGCTCGTATAGTATTGTAATCGTGGTATTTTAACATATTGCGTACTGCTCACAAGTTTTCTCGTGTTTTGCGTACCATCTGTTATGGGTCTTAGATGTCAACACACTATTTTGTCAAAACGTGTAATTCCTGGCGTATGCTTAAAAATTTCTATGCGGTACGCAATGTGTTAAAATACTCGATAATTCTCAAAAGTTTCTCAACTTTTGGCAATAAAAATTATTTAACCATATTGTGCAATAGGAACGGCATTAATGACTGGTGCCATGAGCTTGAACTGCATCGTAGGGATGACAATGATGCACCCTGTCGAATGGCACGCGAAGAAACCGGAAGAAGTTCGCGCTGAGAGGGAACGCGAAAGGGAGGAACGGAAGTTGCGGGGTATAGTAGTCTCGAATCGACGTTATAGTGACGTTATAAGAGCGCCGGCAAAAACCAGATGGAGCAGCCTAACGAGTCTCAAGGGCGAAAGTGGGAAACAGGTTCCGCTTTTGATTGAAACATTGAAAGTAAGTTTTGTACGTGGTCCTGATCCGCAGTCGCGACTCGGCAATGAGAAATATTAAGGAAGACATATTTACGAGGGAAAGCAGTTGTTATAAATTCTAAAAGGCATACCATGTAGCGATGTCGGTAACCAAGGTTCTGATAAGTGAAAACGTTTAACGGAAACATTCTTTGCGATTTATTGACTGGTTTTTAATGAAAATTTTATTTTGGTACTTGATACCTTTTAAATACCGTTTCGAAATTTTTCACTGAATTTTCGTTTCTGATGTTAAATACTCTCTTCTACTTTCTTCTTTCATATGTTGAAATATTATAATTTACTGAATGTGATAGGTTATTTAATACGTTATTAAATTTAGTTATTATTTAATCCTAATTCTGTACACATAATTATCATTTAATTCTATGTAAAGTCTTAATCGAGTTTAAAGATATCTTAATTACACGAATATATGAACGTAATAATGTTCATTAGAGAAATGAATCTTAAATTTAATCTATGACTTGGTTTATGTTGTTATTAAATTTGGAATTTCTACTACTATTGAGTTTATAATATTAAAAAATTCTGTTATATATTTCGAATAAGATTTTAGATAAATTTAAGAATCAAAAGAAACTGTTGAAACGAAATTATTATTATAAAATAGAAAATCTATAATTTCTATTTTAGTAAAAATAATAATAATTGAAAATCTTTCTTTTCTTTAATAGATATTCTAACGTGTGAATTTTGAATATTATCATTTATTTTCGTTCTTATATTCCTTTTTATGTTCTATTAACGATAGAATATAAATAACCGCTTCGACTGAGGATAATGAAAGTAATTTAATTAATATTTGAAACCCAATTAATAAATTTATGGTCGCAAAATCCAATTTGGTATACACGGGTAACATAAAACTTTTACTCTGTAAAATATTCAGCACGCTTAAATGATTCATATGCTTCAATATAAAAAAAGCAATAGATAAAAAGAGTTTCATGCGTGTAATTATAGATCATGCAACTTTCACTAACAGATGTGCTTCGAAATAACGTATTACCTAATTTTATCATTTTATGTTCCATAACCGATCATAAAGATATTACTGTACATAAAAGGGAAATGTTAATTAGAAAGACATTTTATTTATTTGGTAACGATTAAGAATTTCTTCATTAACTGTGATATTATTATTAACAGCAATTTCAACTATATTTTGTGAAATATATGTCAAAATGATAAAAATTGTAAATGACAAAATTACTATTAGCGTAGAATATATATTTAAAATAATTTAATCTTTTCATATATAATTACACCTAAATTTTTATTAATCCTTTGCACTGGAGAGGCGCCCTTCAGTCGCCATTTGATAAAATTTCAAAGGTCGATGGTAATTAATATGTTAAATTTAAGATAAGGTAACGGTGTACGAAATATCGAAATCTAGTAATTCCATGTATTAATTATCATACGATTTCTTATTTACTGCTCCAAAGAGTATCGTCAACTTTATAGCAGAAAATCTTTGAACTCCTACTCTTCTTTAGCCAAAAAATCGTCTAGTGCAAAGGATCAGTATATAATGTATACCTAAAATACATTTACATTTTTATATAAAAATGAAAAATAAAATTTTCATATAAGAGACATTCAAGTTACATTTCAAAAAGTTTTAAATAAACATGAGATGAATTTCTATTACAGTATGAACAATCTTGATCACAATTAATGCTTTAAGAAATTATAAATAATTCGCCAACAATAAATATTAAACTTTAAACGATAATTTCATTTGTATAGTTAAAATATAGTTTGTATAGCTTATATATAGTATATATATTGTACAGTTTAGATATAAAAAATAATTTTATTTTACAATATTAATTCTTGTAAAAAATTTTTTGGTTACGTACAGTCACCAGCGAAGAGGGTATCCTCGATATCAGAACTGGAGGGTAGAATTTGCAATAGAATAAAATCTGGTTCGATGCGTGAATTGTTAACGAGACGATTATCAACCTTGTCATCGTCAAGTCTGGTGAATTTGGTGACAAGCATTGGAAGTCTAGGAGACACTAGGCAACATCATCCTGAGAAAACTAAAGAAAAACGGATAGAGAAAGCAGTGCAAGTTTCTATGGAAGACGAGGAGGATACTGGTAAAGGTCATCTAGCGTACGTGAATTGTTCATAAATAATCCTTAAAATTTAAGTAAACTTTTCCTTTCTTTTCTTTAATATTCTATTTTTAATATTTAAAATTTAAGTAAATTTTATTATTTTTCACTGACTATTTCATAGATATTAATTTTGTTACTAAATATGGCTCTCGTTTTTCATTAAATTACAATTTCTCATAGCACTTAATTTATTTGGGAGACAAATAAAAATATTTCCATCACTGCAGAAAAATATTGGGAGAAATTTTAGAGATGACACTTGTGCCCATAATTATGAAAGTGGTCTGTCATATATTTTCTGTTTCGAGATATTTAATGGATTACATTTGTAAATTACAATTTTTAGTGATATCTAATTCTAATAAATCTAATAATAGAAATATTTTTCACTATAACAGGGAAATACTGGAAGACCTTTTGGAAATGTCACTTTTGAAGAATGTTGGATTCCTGAACATTTGTCTGGGCATTAGTTTCGTTTTATCGAGCGACTTCACGTTCTCTTGTCTCTTGCCACTGATGATGACCAACAACGGATTCACGAAAAGTCAGGCAGCCCATGCAATTACCATTGGTGCAGCTGCCGAATTAGTGTCCAAGATTTTGTTTGCAATTTTCACTTTGGTGGTAAAAGTGAAAGCGAAATATATATTCTTCGTCGCTATGATTTGCATGGCCTTCGCAAAAATTGGTAAGCAAACTATACTTATCAACTATTAATATTATAAATGATCAATTGCATTGTCTAGTTGAAAAAGTTTCCCTTTCTTCTTTAATTTTTTAAAATATTTGTTCTCTTTTAATCTTAATTTCTCTTTTTCTACTTTCTTTAAATGGTTTTTTCACTAATCTTGATTCTTGTTTCAATTTTGTAAAATATCATTTATTTTCCTAATTATAATTTCATTTCTTAAATTCTTAACAATACATTAACAAAATTTTTCTCGAAATATTTTCTTACGTACATTACTTTCCTTGTCGAATAAAATGTATATTATTTTGGAAATTGTTACAGTTTTACAATACAGTATGTAAAATGATATTGGTAATATTGTCAATATTATCGAAAATTTTATTGCTATTTGCTTTGCAGGTTACTTGTTATACAATGAAACCTTGATCGGTACGTTTGTAATGATAACACTTATAGGAATGGTCAGATCATGGTTGTTGGTTCCTCAACCATTGGCCATCATTGAAGATATCAGTATTGATAAATTTGCTTCGGCATATGGAATTTCTGGGGCTATTAGCGGCGTAATTTCTATATTGTTTGGTCCAATTGTTGGTAAGTAAAATATAATCTACTTTAATGTATTAAATTTGGGCCATAGGAATTCAAAATTCTCGAAACCAAAAACAAAGATAGAGTATTATAGTAACATAACTAGGTATATTAAATAGTATAATAATAAATATCCTATGAAATGATATATAATTCTAATCAGATCAAATATATATTAATTGTAAGTGCCTATTTCTGCTTATAGGCATATACTACTTACCCTTAAAACTATAGCAAATATACTAAGCATTCTAACGATTACATGTAATTTTAGTTACATTAAAAGTATGCTAAATACCAATATTTTTATCTGAAAATATGAATAATATATTATTAAAAAATATACGAATTATTCACAAAAATATATTACATATATAAAATGTTCTAAAAATGAAATATAAATTAGTCAAACTAAAAGTATGAATATTTTTCACTACAAATATAAATAATACATTATGGACAAACAAACTAATTATTCCAAAAAATATAAATAATACATTATTAACAAACATACTACTTATTTCAAAAAATATATTAATTAAATGTCCAAAGTGATCCAAAAATTGAGAATATCTTATTCAGACTATAAATAAATTTATCTAACCATAAATTTTCTTATATACAAATATAAATATTATTTGAAAATATACTAATCATTTATAAAGTATACTAAATGCATAAAACGTTCCAACGATAGAACATAATTTCAATCGAATTAATCCATTAGCTGCCACGATCCCCATTTGGAGATTTTGGAATTTTACGTACACCACTCGGCGCCAAAAATATATTTGGTGCGTCTGACAGTTTAGTTTTATTCTATATATATTAGTCAATATTGTATGTAACAAAAAGTGTGTATTCTGTACTTCGTTTCTATACAACAAGCGAACAAATTTGAAATTCGCGTGTAAGTTGAACAGAACGGAATTGTCATATTTGAAGCATTATACTTTTGGTTTGGTTTTTACATTATAATGAAATACTGTACATAAATATAAAATTTAGAGGTTATAGTAACGATTTGTTACTTACTCAGTCTTTTGTTTTTTATTGAAGTGATTTTATTGATCATTTTATAACGATACCCATTTTGGGACTTTCTCAAAAATATCAAATATTTTCAAAACAAAACATAATTTGAATATAATTACACTGTTACACAACCTTTTGTGCATATATATAACTTATCTGGCCAAAAATTTCGAAAAAAGAAATTTGGCAGTTAATGAGTTAAAAGTATATCAAATACAAAAATTTTCTGGTATAAAAATGAAACTAACACATCGTTTAAAAATATACCAAACTATCTAGTATTTTAAATCAACCTTACATTCGTTTACAAACAATGAAAAACAAAGTTATATTAGATATCTATATTTGTTCTAAGCAGATGGAAGCGAGTTTTAAAAAGGAAATAAACTCTTTCAGGTTTCATGAAGGACTGGACCAACAGTTTCGTGGTCTGCCAGCTTGCCCTTATATTAATGAACGTCCTGTTCGTTATTCCATGGGCAATACAGTTCCTTTCAGTAGATTTACCAAAGAGGAGGAAGGAACGGACGGATAAAATTGCTGCCAAAACTTCCGGTTCCCTTTCTGCAGATTGACGCAAAAGGAGAGAGAAGGAGAAAGACCCTGTACGCAATGCACGTACTACATAGAAAATAGAAACTCTTTTTTGTACAAAAATCAAATTAAATATATTTTTGACGACGTTTTTACAAGATACATTTGTTAGTAGAACGGAAGATATTGTAAATTGGCGATTAGATTATTATTACTATAGAGTTAATTGTTACAGTGTTAGATACGATGTACAAATCGTTGTAGTCATACGAGACCATTTATTTCCTTCAGGTGTTTAAGTTAAATTTTTCTTTTTATAGCTTTAGTACCCTGTACAAATCTACCTAAATCTATCTAAATCTAGTATCCTATAAATTTTACGTGCAACGAATGGAAACCATAAATTCGAATTAATTTAAATTTGTAAATTATAGGGATAACGTTGTATCGAGTGTACATATATTTGACGAATGTTATAAATGAAATTTAAATAAATATTTTATATTCTAATTGCTGTAATTATCGTTGAAGTTACTATGAAATTGGAAGTTAAGAAGGGAATGAAGGAATGAACGAATGAGCATGTATTGTGTAGTAATTTTTGTACGATACTTCCAAAATTGTGAGGAAAATTGGTAACTAGTTTAAGCACACCGGCTATTTAGAATATATAAACTTTAAAAATACACATGAATTATATAATTTGTGTAAGTGAAAAGTTAGAAATTATAACAAAGGATTTTAAAATGAAAGAACCTTTTTTTACTGAAATATTTAATAAAAATAATTATCATGGTGTACATGGTTTTATGAAATCTACGATAATAATAAATATTGTAACAGTTTGTTAAGAAAATGAAAGTGTTATCCATTTAACTAAATTTGTATTATTTTTATACTTCTTATTTTTATTATTTTCACATTTTTATTATTCTTATTACTATTACTCTTTTATTATTTTTATACTTATACTTCTTATTTTTTGACTCATAATTTTTTATGATTTATTTCCTGCAACAATATTTCCATGAAATACATTACATTTATTTCAGTACATTGGGAAGTAATTCAAAACTTTAACTAACTATTAAACATAAATGCGGTTGTGTAAAATTGTAAAAGTATAAATTTTCATAGAAAAGCGTTCATTTCTACTATACTAGCATACATAATTCAACCTTCTATTATTCGTATCAGATTTATCAGATATTTTCACGTGATCTATTGTAATTGTCGTTGATAATTTAGCACGGATCGTACATAAGAATTCCATTTAAACGAGAACCTCTTGATTGCTTTTGTTTCGTGGCTCGATTTTTACTCGGAAGCCGTCTATCCTTTTAAGAATAATGTCAACCTTCAGCCGGAAGTCCTTTTCTGTAAGATCCGACAGGATCTTGTAGTTCCGCAGGATCGTCGACAATAAAACCTTCAACTTCAGCATCGCGTACTTCCTTCCCACGCATGATCTACAAAAAAGGATTGCGATCAATCAGGTAAAATACGTCTTGCACCCTCATGCCAACTACATACGTAAGAGACGAAATATATGAGCCCTTCACTGCACAAATTGATTAACTCCATAAAACAAAAAGTGAAGAAATGCAATGAAATAATGCATATTGTTTTTTAAAATTCCCTTTATAATTTAAATCGAAATAAATATACGAATGTAATACAAATGTAACTTTCATCTAACGGTATATAAAATTTATAAGAAAAAATAGCCAAAAGGTAATCGTTAGTAATGTTACCATTTTTATGTTACTGCAAGAGTTAATCGATTTGGCAAGCGAAAAAGGTAATAAATTTAAATTTTACTACATATTACCTAAATTCTGATAAGACGGCACTAAAAAATTCAGCGTTATCATTCATGGCTTGCTAGTGCATTTGAGTTGCATTATTGCAACGATTTACATTAGAGTACGGAGTCAATCAAAGTGACTTCTGAAATAAATTATTTCTTATTCAGTGGCCAAAAAATTTTTGTCATTTCATGATGTTAATCTTAATTATCGGGGAAAGTTATTATAAATATAAAAAGTTATGACCATACCAAGTGCTTTGACACTTAAATTTAAGATTTTTCAAAAAGTAGGGATAATCGATTTGTGCAGTGAACGGCTCATATATGGATTTGTGTTTATTTAATATACATGTACATGTACATCTACGAAATAAATAAAAATTATTCATCAACTTACCTTGGCCCTGCACTGAAGGGGATGAAAGAGTAGTAATGTCTGTTCTGCATCTTTTCTGGTAAGAAATTATCAGGGTTAAATTCATCAGCGTTTGGATAGAATTCTTCCAATCGATGAATTTTGTATGGTACAATCAAAACCGTACAGCCTTTTGGTAAAACATAATTTCCTGTCACTGTAACAGAATCACATTACACATTTAACTAAATTTGTTACCAAGAAACTTTTCATAAGTGAATTATAGTAACTACAGTACATACATCATTTTTATTATTTCAAATTAAAATTTTAGGAAAAATTGTAACTCAACTCTAAATCGAAAATAATTAAGAAAATTAATTTCGGATTACAATGGAAATTAAATATCTATGAATATTAACATATGTTAAGATACCTCTGTAATAATGCAATAATGTAAAATGTAATCAAATAATTATTATTTAATTTATGTATTTCACTATTTTCATAAATGTTACCATAAAATTTTGGGAATCAAAAATATACGATATTTGAAACAGTGAATAATTTATAATACTTGTTTATTCACTGAAACTTCATATTTACCTATTTTAACGTCTTCCTTAAGGTGTCTTGCAATTGCTGGAACTGGTGGAAAAAGTCTTAAAGTTTCAAAAATTACCCTTTCAAGATATTTCATTTCTAAAGTATCTTCGAATGTGCAGGGCCTGTTTGATCCTTTGAAAATCTCATTCAATTCTTCGTACACTCGATCCTATGAAATAAATATTTTATTTTTCTAAATAATTAAACAAACGTAAAGATATAAAATTGTTTTAAAAAGTACCTAATGGTAATGCTTAGAGAAGAAATTGAAATTTATTGGGCAATGTGATTAGGTATTATATATAAAAAGTTAAAGGAATTCTATTATCTTTCGAAAATTTTTCAATTCGTTTAAATTATCAAATCATTTTACAAACATAGAGTTTCCTACCTATAAAGTTCTGTTCTTAAAACAGCATGGCTATATAGTTACAAGATAGTCATATAATTAATTTGTTATATAATATTTTGAAATAAAATTTCTATCAAAATAAAAATAAAAATTAATTTTGCAGAAATAGTTGAATGCTTTCAACTACCACAATCACGAAAAGTCTAATTTTAAACATTTTGATCCTGTTAGTAGTCCTAGTGTTAGTAAAAATACTAGATCAACCATGGTACCACTTATAGTGAAACTTCACGTCGTCGACCATAATCGATCAACATCATATTACAGGAATGATAGACCCCTAACCTTTCATTATTATACGAATAATAGATATAACCTTTGTCATTGACAAACAAGCCTTTTCTCGAGAATGGGGGATCGAGAAAATGGGAAAACGTTATTTCTCAGAATGTGTGCCATGTGTCATCCCATTACGAAGGATGGAGGACACAGAGTAGGTCCAAATCTCTTTGGAATATTTGGAAAAACGTGTGGCAGTATGTAAATAATATTGTATATTATTTTCTTCCCATTTACGTATATATTAAGATAGTCAAATATCTTTTGTTTATTTGTGAGATTAAAATTAATAAAGATGTAAATTATTGCAATAGTATATTCATTTCATGCTTACGAAGAAAAAATATTTTTAAGCTTTTTAATTATTACAACGTTTAAATTCTCATTTAGAAACTGCCAACATGTATTTTTAGTTCATAGATTACTCGTAAAATTTATTTATTCAATTTTCCTAATTAAATATTTTGCCTAATTAAAAGTGAAGCCAATTGAAATTCTTTGAATTACGTTTCATTCTTAAAACGTATATTTAACCTAATGTAGCATTCAAATGTAACCTAAAATTTGGGATAGGAGAAGTGTAAATGCAACTTTTTTATTAATTTCAAATTAATTAAAAGTTTTACAAGAAAAAGAGAAATGGTTGTTGTCTTAAAATTTTTTAAAATTCTTTCATGAGTGCTTTCTTCATACTTAATTAGTACAGATTTACGTACATCGTTAACTAATATATTTCAAATAAACAAACTTTGTTTCGAAAAAATTAAAAAAATATTTGACAGATTTGTAATAATAAAATATAAGATATGTATAAATATATTTAATATATTTATTATAATAGAATAACAATAATCAAATATCCAGTAATCTTAATAATTATCTTGATCATTACCATTTCTTATCCTAACTATATTAACGTAATAATTTTTTAATTCCGAGAAGTAAAAGAATCGTAGTTAAAAGAATTTCAGTTTTACACTTCATATATATATATATAACTAAGAAATTTTAATTTAACCAAATTTTACAATTTTAATTTTAAACAATTTTTTAATTCTAATTTATAACAATTAGCAACTGTTAATTTAAGAAGCTTAAAAATTATTTTACAAAATTACCTATTGAACAATTTAATAAAATTAATTATTGAAAATTATTTTTTTCATATTTACATTATATACATATGTATCCTAGATTTATTTAATAATACAGTACTGTCTAGAAATTCTAAGCATGCTTGATCATTAATATTCTACTTCAATAAAAGTTAATATAAGCAAATTAAAATTGCATAAATAAAGCTATGCCAATGCTCATCATATGACTAATCGTTTAATTAATTATGAAATAAACTAATTATAAATTAATCAAGAAAATTTAATTATAAATCTAGCTACCCCTGGTTTCACTTACACCGAGTCAATGAGGAAAAAAGGTATCGTGTGGAACGAGAATACCCTGGACGAATATCTACAATTTCCACGAGAATTTATTCCCGGCACAAGGATGGTGTTCAACGGAATTAAAAAAGTGAGCGATCGTAAAGACATAATCGCTTTCTTAGCAACATTAAAATAAAATTTCGAAGTATTGTATCTCATATGAAATATCTTGTACAGTATTCAAAATAAGGTACTCTTAGCATTAGTCGAATGAAAATATATAAATAAATTTCTATGATTGATCGAATCACTCCTCGAATGTGTTTCTCGCACTTTTGTACGTTTTCAATGTACTCACTTGGACATCTTGATGAATTCCCAGCACGCAAAGGACGAAACTGGATCCCGCGGCAGTAGTGTCGTGTCCCTGCAACGTGAATCATGTTATTTTTCATTTTCATTTCGCATTTTTAAAAGAAATTTGCTTGGGAAAAAACAAAGAAATTGCGTTGATAAGGTGGGTGAAAGTATTTTTATATAAAGTATAAAGAGTCATTATTTTAGAAAAAACAGAGCTTGAATTTGCAAGATGGCTAAGACAGTTGATACATTATAGTGTCATTTGACGAATCATGCGTCGACAAGTGCACGTGTGCGCTGTCAATTTTCAAAATCAATTTCTTCGCGAACTAAACCTCAAACAGACAAATTTTATTCAACACTTCTTGTCTGTTTTTAAATAAAGAATCATTTTCTTTTAGTTTGAACAATATATTCGATGATTACTTGTATTACTCTTTATATTAGATATTACAAAATAGTATAATTTTTAATTTAAAATAATTCGTTTGATCAGCTGCAATCAAAATTGCTTATTTATTACTAAAAAATTCATTAATTAACAATTTGTTATCTATGGTTGCAAATAAGTGTTATAAATTAATATATTTTTCCTCGTCAGTGCACAAGTTTCGATATCGATTGTATATTACTTTGTTAACATAATTTTGTTATATTATTTTTCTTATATTATTACTTTGTTAACATAATTTGTTATAATTTTAAATAATATATTACTTTGTTAACGAAATTGAAAAATTTATATCTATGTACCAAAATGTACTCGTATTAGTGTTAATAATTTAAATAAGATTAAACGAAATGAAATGAAATTAAAAATTAAATCAAGTAATGCTCATGCAGAATTATTCTCATTACCTCAAACATTATCGTGTCCACTTCTTCTTTAATCTCTTCGTCGGTCAGTTTCGCGCCATTTTTTGAAAGCTCCAGCAAAAGGTCGAGGAAAGCGAGCCTTTTCTTTTCACCGATATCTTTCTCATCGAGCTCATCTAAATCATCTCTAACATAGTGCATTTTCGTCGTATTTTTATTTTCCTCGCTATTCTTCTTCAATTGATCCTTTTCTTCAGATTTCGTTGGTTCAGATTTGACGTTTGACAAAATTTTGGTATAAGCTTCTTCCCGCTTCCTTTTAATTACCTTCGAAGTCAAATTATGGATCGTATTAAGCTGGCGGTTTTGTTCTTTCCCGTAATCGGAAAGTTTGAAGAGAAAATCGAATCTCAGATGCATCTTGAACTGTCGTTGATGAATGATGTCGCACATCCTGTTTTTAAGAATAAATATTATACAGATATTAAAAAAGCTCTATTAAAGGAAGATGTTAAAAAGGGGCTATTTTTGGGATCGCCTGGAAATGAAAATTTCTTTCAGAATTTTTAAGAGCATCTTCCAGGGAACAAAAATTCCTTTATCGCTTTGCAGAGAAATTATGAGAAAAATGTCAAAAATGGATCGAAATGTGTCAAAATGAGACTGATCAAATACAGGGTGTCTCAGCAAAGGTATTGCAACCAGAAAGGGGTGATTCTACATGCAGAATTGAAAAAGAAAGAATAAAACTTTTTCATTCAAAGCTTAACGTGGAAATTTTTAATATAATATAAATTATAATTATAATAATTATAATTCAATATTTACTAAAATTATATCGATCTAGTTATATTGTATTCTATTATTTTAGTTATTAGTTATTATACTAGTTATTACTAGTTATTATATTAGTTAGATTATACTTACTTAAAATCTTTTTACATTTTACGTTTATTTAAATCATTCGTTTGCTTGAATTACATCGATCTATTTAAATTATATGGTACTACTTTGTGAGACTAATATGTATTTATTTTAATGATTTATGCCACTTTACTTAAATTATATTGATTCACCTAATTAAATCGATTTACCTAAATTATATCAGTGTTACCTTATTTACATCGTGACATTAACACAAACCCTAAAGTATAGTATGCATAGTATCAATAGATACAGATCAAATCATTGTAATCTCGCTGTTTCACTCGTTCGAATAGGCATTACATCCGATGCTAAATGTCAATGTGAATACAAAAGACTGGACATTGACCATATACTGTGCGTTGCAGACAAGAAGTCCGCTGAGCAAAACGTAGGACCGAGTCCCCACCATCCCTTACCAAGCCATCCATTCTAACGCCATCACAGAAGTAGAATAAACGCGTTTCTCTTATTGGCACAAATGATCCCTTCCTATTAGCCTGATAATATAGCGTCGTGTGACAAAGAAAGCGAGCGAAACAATCGAGATAAAGAAATGGATGTAAGAGCGTAGTCTTTACCTTAACCCTTTCGTTACTACAGGTGACTATAGTTACCGGCCACGAGACACCATCTGCACACAACGGGTGACTATAGTCACCGGCCACAGAAATTAACCCTTTCGCTACTACGGATGACTATAGTCAACGGCCACGAAACGCCATCTACACACGACGGGTGACTATAGTCACCGGCTACAGAAATTAACCCTTTCGCTATTACGGGTGACTACAGTCATCGGCTACGAGACGCCATCTACACACGACAGGTGACTATAGTCACCGGCCACAAAAATTGTGTAAAAAATTAAGACAAGTGCTACCGTTCCTCTTAGCTCTCTTCGCAAAGAATTGCAAGCTCTATTGCGATGGTTAGTTTTTCCTTCTCTTTTTTCTCCGAAAGATTTGCATTAAAAGACCGGATGTTAAAAATTGTACGACCGTAACGTTTCTATCTTTGATACATCGCTTCGTTCTACGGGGGAGACTTTGCGGTGACGCCCATCGTAGAGAAAGTGTTAAAACATTAACTTCTATTATTATTTCTAACTATGGCAATATCTATTATTTGAAAGATAAAAAACCACCTATATCAGAAAATTACTTAAAATCAACTATTCTCTTTCACTGTCATACAACGTTATACTTGTAAACCCACAATAGAGATTTGTAATTGCGTTTACTCGTTTCTAAAAACATTGTACATTCTTGGTAATATGATGAACATACAAATAATCTGAAGAGAGATAAAAATTGCTTGAAATAATATAGAAAAGAATTTACATCGTGATATTATTTCCAAGTGCGATTTTCGAAACGTCAAAGTCTCAATAATCCTTCGAAACTTGAAAAAGTTACCAGTTTCAAGATTGGAAATTTTTTACTTCTTTCGTGATTCAAGTTTTAGAGATCTGTTATTAAAAAGAGATATGAAATCGATAAATGAAAAAAGAATATTTCAATATTGCACTATCAGGGAAGCTTGTTGGAAGCTACATCTGGATAGATATTTTTCTATCCTCCACTGTATCCATTTTCACTGTATCACTTACTTTCTTCTCTTTTAACGAAAACATTCATTTAATCAACAATCGGAATCTTTAGTAATGTTAATAACAATCTATAATAATTTTATCAAGCGTTGTAGAAATTACAACTGATTTGTTTCCAGTACAAGTATATATACCCCTAATAAATAGGATTCGATGTAAGTGTATAAAATAAATATTTATATTATTGTTATATTATATTATATTTACATTATTATTATATTATAATAATATAAATATTTATAATATTATTTACTAGTCACCTGTTATTTAAGCAATAAAATCGCGAATTTCTATTTTGGCCTCAGCTCTATAAAATTCAAGGAAAATTAAATTGTATACCTTGGCCTTATTGCCTACAAATAAATTGCAGCGAAAGAAGATAAATGCAGCATTCGAAATGATCGTATTAAAGAAATCTATATGACAAAACTATAATACTCACTTCATTACTGCCATAGCATAGTCATAACCAGTTTTATGTTTCTCACTTTCTCGTAGACCCATTGCTGTGTCCAATAAAATATCGACAGTCACTGCTGACAAATAGTCATGGCAATCGAATTCCTTTCCGATTTGATCACGCAGACGTATTACTAAATCTCTGCTATTCTCGTAAAATAATGGGACGAATGTTTTCAGTACGCTTAAATGAAACGTGGGTGCTATGATTTTTCTATGACTCCGCCATTTTTCACCGTTACTGATCAGTAATCCATCCCCCAACCAAGGTTTAAAAAATCTGCAGGAAAAATTAGAAAAATTTTCAAAAAATTATTTCCTACCGTTATTATTGGATTATCCAGCGAGTAGATGGTGCAGTTTTGTTCTAAAGTACGAAGCAGTGTCTTATTACTTCATGTCTAATGATTTATTTACGAAAAACTGTGCAGTGAAAAATCATTTAATTTTTATTAGTCACTATATATCTACTATGTTCGCAACAAAATTATAAAAATCTTCGAAATACATACAAATTTTTCACATGATGATTTTAATTTGGTTGATAAGATAAATTGTTACGAATCAAAATAATCAACAAATTAATTGATAAAATCTTTTTTATTCCAACAAAATAATTACTATTTTATAACATAGACACCAACAAAAACATAGACACCGCTTTTTAGTCAACTTAATTTTAATGGAGTGATTTCTTACTTCTTTGTATTCTTCTTATTTGAAAGTATGTATATATGCACAATTATTTTCATCAGTATAATATTGTCTTCCTCACCTGTATTCTGCAGCTTTATTAATGTGCACTGAACTGTTGAGAATGATTTCGATGTCGTGGGGATGATACATGAAAACAATTACTTTCCTTCCTAGGAAGGCACGAATCACAGGTCCATATACATCGTATGTAAGTAACTTGTCTAGCAATTGATTTGGATGTACACCGATAGTTAATAATGCATTTCCCAAGATTGGTACGGGTTTTGGTCCTGGAAGGAGAAAAATTTGTTACCAGACATACGTTTCTTCCTATTTTTTTCTAAGGGTAACTACCTTTACAATTTGCATACCATTGTACACTTAATAAAGTCCTGACTACATAAGTATAATTACATAATTAATATCGTGAATATTATTATTGTTTTAATTTTGATTTTAAATATTTGCAGAAGAAATATGTCACAAAGAATAATATCTTAAATAAATTTTCTGTTTTGAAAGAATATTATCTTGTATTATAAATAATTCTATATAATATTAGATAATATCTTCTATTTTCTATTTCAAAAAATGTCTTACATAAAGAAATATAGTTTTCATAGTGTACGAATAGATAATAATTCTATTATTTATTTTTGATAGTAACATAAAATAATAAGAATAATTTTTTTCTGGATCTAAAGCATTGTAGAAGCTTTTACTTTAATTTTGATATTCATTTTCAGAAATAAATTGAAAATTATTATTTTTAAAGCATTTACATACCTGGAAGCTTATTTCCCATGCGAATCACATGTAGACTTTCAATGTAAAAATAAACTCCAAGTAAAGTTGTTGTAATCGCTACCAGTGCATAGAAAATTGCCGTTTGTAGATGCAATGTTAGCGCCTCCATCATTATATACGTGTTGTCGAAATTCTTTTAGTAAAATAAAAGTATTGTATAAATATTTCTACTGAACGATATTTATCTTAATTATTATTCCATTATTAAATACAAATAATATAAAGTCAAATGTATGTTCTTGAATTTTCAGTATACAAATATCTATTTAATGATATTCAATATTAATTTACTAATTACTATAATTTTAACTGTATTATTATCGTAAAATATTAAAATATTAAACATTATTAAATAATACTCATATTTAAGGATATTTATATAATTAAGCTTAAGAATATTCAAACATTACTAAAATAAGTGCAAAATACATATTACTTTCAATATTAATATCATTGTCTTACAATAATTAACACATTCTTAACTATACCAAATAATACTCACTTAAGTATGTTAAACACAAACTATCCTTTGCAAAAGTTTTGTGCGAATTTCCCATAAAAAAATATTACCACTTTAAACGCCACAAATTTCTATAATAATAAAAACGTAAAATTTTATGCTTTCTAATTTTCTTCTTCAACAAAAAGCTCAAATCGATTCAAATTCAAGGAAAAGGAACTGCTTAATTACACAGAGATTATGTAGTTAATTAATAAAAGTAAATTAATCTTTTCGTATACAAATATTAAAAGTAATATAAATCTTCTCGAAATTACTTTCTTGTATCACTAACAATAAGTATTGTTACAGAAAAAGAAAATATGATACACACTGACACATAAGTACTCATATTAATTAAGATAACATTTTATGGCAACTACCTTCGCACGAAATCGAGGCAACGAGCACTACATATGAAATTCGTGAAAATGCATCAATAAAATAACGGCTCCTTTTATATTCTCGATTGTATATATATATATACTATGCTTTTAATGTACTTGAGATTTTCCGTTCTTTGAAATTAATTATACGATGACCTTATCCTCTTTTCCTTAATTTGCCTCGCAAACCAATATTGTACAACCTTCCGGAACAAACCAATTAAATTGATATTTCATGAAATCTTAATCGATTAATTAATCGATTTGCTATTTAAGATACCTTTGTTTGTAATGATTTCTCTGTTGTTTGAAAAATATGGTTGTTTGAATTGTATCTAACAACTAATTAATAATATTTTATTAATATTGTATTAGATAATAAGTAATAGGTTTGATGTTAATACAAAAGTTTATTATATTACTAATGGTAGATGATATTATTATCAATAAATATGCAATAATAAATAATAAAAAGGGAGAAGACAAACTAAACTCTGTTAAGAAAGTTAGTAAATGCAATGAAAATTAAATTCTGCTAAAGTTCTAATTTTCTAATTTTACTAATTTTAATAAATTTACTAATTTTCTTACTTAAGCCAAATTATATTATATATTGATGTAACGTGTTAATATATTGACATAAAATATTAATTAAGATTATATCATATCTATAGCAAAATATCCAATAACAAAAGCTTCATTCGAAAAAATTTTTCCCAGGTCTTAAGTAATTAAGTAGCTACCAAAAAATTTACTCGAAATTCGAACAAATCGACAATAAATTTTTCAGAATTCGATTTACAAATACAAATATCCCCATTTGTTAATTTCCAAAAATAAATTGGAAAAATGACACAATTATTATTTACATTAATAATTGCAAGTTTCTAAAGTAATTTTCTAAAATAATTATCTTAAATTATCCCAAATTAATTCATTATCCAATTATCTTAAAGTAATTTTCAATTATTTTACGTAATCCATGCTTATCGTAATTGACTAATAATCATAATAACATATATGAACACATATTTCATGGTTATATAGAAATACGATAAAAATGCACTGGAAAGTATGGGCAGACAAAAAGACGGTTATAACGTTAGTGGTTCGTTGAGGTGGAAACGGGTACTTGCGGAAATGACGTAGCAACTTGTTTCACCCCCTGCATGGAACGTGTCCAGAAATCGACCCTAGAGAATAATAAAAAAAACAACAAGGACAGAATGATATGAGAAAAGAGAATGAGCGAGAGAGAGAGAGAGAGAGAGAGAGAAGGAGACGAGGAGAAGAGGAGGAACTTTCCCTTGTCGAGTTTGCCTGAGCGGGACCAATTTCACGAAATTACGAAATTATCGATAAACGCCGAATTGACCACCCTTCGTTACAGCTACCGGCACTATGTAGACTTCCTGGCTAACATAATTATTTACAGGCGACTGGCACGCATTGGAGAAAGTAAGCGCGTACGTGAAAACTTATTTAAGAATAATGTTTCAAATATTGAAATTAAGAATAATGAAAATAATTAAATTACTTTATTTTATAAACGAGGAATATCAATTGAAGGTAAAAGTTAAAGAATATAATTACGTTTGTTGCGTACATGTGAAATTATAGTGAAGTGACTATCCATCTTTTTCATTTTATAGAGGATATAAATGTAACATAACTGAAGGGTTTATATAAAAAAAAAAATGATCAGTCAATTTCATTAATTTTTTAAGGAGAGGAAAAAGATATTCGAAATAATCAATTTGTTTTTATAGAATCAGGGAATTTTTGCATTAAAATTTAGGAAATATACATCGTTCTGTATAGTACCGATTTTGTAATGATGTAAATCTTAGTTTTAATTATTAGAATAAGTTATTACTTAAAAATTGAACAAAATTGGGATTGGTTGTTTTTGATAAGAATTATTAAAATTATTAAAATTTTGTGGTCTATACAAAGATATCACTTGGAATACAACGTTACTGCGATTTCTATTTGATGAACTATAAGAAAAGACATCTATAAATCTTGTTGTGTAAATAATTAAATATTGCATGTTTCAAAACTTGCAATACACCATAATGCCAAGATATACTGATTACAAGACATTAAAATAAAGGAATAATAATTAAAAATTAAAAATTAAATAGTAAATAACACAGTTTAGTGCAGTAATAATAAAATAGTAATTTGTGTCTCTGAATAAACAGTGCAGAAATTAAAAATTTTTTAAATTGTTACATTAAATTTATATAGATTCATGATATTATAATACTTCATTGTTTGATCTAGTATCATTATGTTTGAGGAAATAAAAAATATTTAATCGTTAATTAAAATAATTTTGAATAATTTCTGATGTGAAATCCGCATATTATTGGGTTTACTTTAGTATTATTTAATGTACAATCAATATCCATTAATATCAATTTTATCAATATTCGAATGTAAATTAAACTTTTTTAAAGAAAATTGATATTGCGAGACTGTAATCAACAAATAAACGAAAATGGTTAAAAAGAATTAATAATAATAAAATTCTCGTCCTATGTGAATAATGAAAATAAATAAAGAGCATTATACGTCGCATAAGCAAAGTACATGAATACACGTGATTCATTTACTTTAATTACCAGTAAAAGGTATATATTGTTCGGATGGGAAATGACTGGCGAAATTTGAGCATGAATGTGAAGTATGTTGAAATAATAATGAACATAAAACATTATATATACTTCTGTTATACTTTACTGAAACTAGTTAAACAAATTTATATGTAGAAAGTAAAGTTATGATAGTTTAATGTTTTAAAACATATAATGTAACAAATTTATAATAAAAAATAGTAATTTTTTATGACTCACTTTGATCATATTTTCTCCTGTTTCAATCGGAATAAAAAATTATAAAATTGATGTAAATGATATCAATTTACTACTTATACTATAAGATATACAATTTGAAAAAGAATAAGTACAATATCATAGTGAATGAAACTAGAAATATTTATGACATATGCAAATATATGTAAACAAATTAAACGCTGGTAGGTCATTTTTTCTTCTTAAGTAACAAAATGATTTTACTTCTCCAACAATCATTGCACAACAGAAAAATTCCATGTTGAGAATAAGATACGTCTTAACGTATATACAAAAATCAATCTCTTTGGAGAAATAGATGTGGATAGAAATGAATACCAATATCTTTCACGTTTTCTAACAATTGACAAATTAATATATTTAGATAATAATATTTAAATATTGACAACAATTCTAAATAAACTATTTTTAAACACAAAGATTGACTCTATTTTGAAAATTCTTTTCTCTCTCTCTCTCTCTCTCTCTCACTCTCATGTTTACTCTATGACGATTCTCACGTAATTGTTTCATTCTGGCATATTCTTCTAAACATTTTTTATCAACATTCACACTAAATTCCACTCGTAAATATTATATTTATATCATACCAAATAACTTTCATTTATTCTACCTTAATATCATTCACACATATAAAACCAACACTTACACTTTCATAAAACCAATGCTCACAATAGTTATATCTTTAAACTATGTGCAGAAGAGGTTCCAAGAACGCGTGAAGTATTTATTTCACGTGTTAGATAAGAATTAGGGGACCAGGTCGAGCTGCAATCGCATACCCTTTTTCTTCACTTTAGTTTTGACTCTCCATGCCAACAGTCAGAATATATTTGATATACCTTCCTTAGGATAGAATAAAGATAATTATTTCTTTTTACCCATAACCCCAATATTCCATTTATACAACAAATAATAATTACAGAATAAATAGCAAAAAAAGAAAAAAGAAAAAGGAAGAGGATGCAAATGTCTCTTTATTACTATAAATTAGTCCAACAGAAATATTTGTATTTTCTCTGCACTATACTTCACTAGACTCCAATAATCGCTCGAGCAATCATTCAAGGTATCAGAAATAAATAAAAATAGACTCATATAAATAATAAAATGTATTTTAAATATTTCGTAAAAACTGTTACAGAAGATACAAGTAAAAAAATGCTTATTGTGTGATAACAGAAATTTGGTATCAATGCTCCTATCGAGTGACTGATTTTCGAAGATGTGAGGAAGAACGAAACACTTGAGATGGGGTGCGATAGAAAGGTATATGGCCACTTGAAATTTTACATAAACGTGATCGAATGTCTCCTAACAATATCTATGTAATTCGCCTGTCACGATTAAAACAAATTACAAAACGAAAAGAACAGAAGGTGCAGATATAATTATATATGCGAGGGACGCCTGTGGGGTAGTTGATTGTAACTGACAATGAGAGTCGCATATCTAAATACTACACTAACGTATTTATACTTTTAAGTGAATTAACACGTGAAACTGTTCGAAAACCCCACCTTTCTATCATACCAGAGACAACTTACAACAAAATTCCTAGAATAGTAATTATAATTAAGGCACTTGTATTTACAGAAGTCTACTTATCGTAAGAACGAACGCTGAATAATTTAAGACTTTTGTGCAAACCTTCTCCCTTTTATACAATTAGACGAACGTACTTGTGCGATTTAAGTAGGGAGAAAGGTCATTTTGTATGGTACTAACTTAAGTTCTTGTTTAATTAAATTAATAGAAATAATCAAGTACTTTAGGCTAATGCAGAATTTACAAAGTATCTATAGGTTTCTTGATGAAATGTGCGTTGATAAAGTACATGTAGTATACAAAGGAAATTTGATACATATGGATTACGAAAATATTCGAGTATTACTAAAGTTGTAAGAGATTGTTCAACATAATTGAGATGAACGTGAATGAAATTAAAATACTGTCATGGAATGGTCCAGTCTGTTGATAAAATTATGTTGATTAATTTTTTACTAAATTTTTATATTTTTATTACTAAATTCATAGTTATACTGAATACCAATTATGCCTGAAATAAAATTTTTATTCATAGATATTAATATTACATAACAACTTGAATGTTATATGATATTAATATGATATAATAATGATTTATTAATTAAATATCTTTTATGTCGAATGAATATTATATTTTATTTGAAAGCATATTAAGAATAATTAATATACCGTGACAAAGTATTTCCAAATTTAATTAAAATAACTTGAAAAAGTAGCTTGTATTATTCCAATAGAAAAACTGATAAATAATTAGCAATAATTTCATAGTAAATTAAAAATTAGGAATTGCAATATAATATGCTATAAATTTTTCATTCAATTTTATCATAATTATCCCAATATTTTTGTAACCCACTGTACATACTCGTATACAAATGAACGCAATTACAATGAAACTGATCATGAAAATCAAAGCAGAACATATAAAAATATTATACAATTTTGATTTAAGTAATCGTTTCCTGTTATGTACTCCTAATACTGAACGATGGAGAATCAGAAATTTCTACAATAACTCGTCTAAATTTGCATTTCCCTTAATACAAGGCGTACTGACCGAGACTTAATAGTAATTAATTAAATAATATCGTGAGAATAACATTTTTCCATTCTTGGCACGCGAAATTACTTTTCTTTTTTTTCGAAGCGTATTGCCTTATGTAGTTCCTAATAGCTTAATGGACGACACTATACGTATAAATAGTAGAATGTTTTTCTTAAATACTCGTTATAAAGCATAGGTAGAAAAAATAGTTTCTTCGGTTTAATACGATTCCTCTCAACTTCACTTAAGGCACTTCCTTATGTACACGTACTTCGATTTTATTGTTACTTCTCATTTTTAAATTGACATAATCTAACGATAATTTGCATAATGCTAATACAAAATCCAAACATTACATTTAGGATATGAAATTGTATTACCTCTTAGGGTAGATTTATTGCTTAACTTTGTAGGTAATTTTAATTGCAAAAAGCGAATTTTAACAGGAATTTACAAAATTTTTAGAGTAATAAAAATACCACCTCTCGGTTGGAAATTATATTTGAAATTTGTTATAATATCCTTTTGCTGGAATTTTGGTATTTCCCTAAAACTATCTTCCAACAAGAATTTAAATGATTTGCTCCACAGTATAACATGAATAACAGGGTTTGTGAAAACTAATTCATGATTTTAAAACTTTATTACATGACGACGAATGGAAATTTCTTTGCTATGTTGCATTGAAAAATGGTAAAAATTTTTGGTTCTGTAATCTTAACAGGTATCAGGTGTTTAATCCCATTGAATCACGAGAAAAGTACTATTGAAAATTTATCTTATAATTGTATATCATATATAGATATTAATTTTAATATAATCATACAATTATAATTAATCAATGTCAATAATTACATAATTATAATTAATTGCTGTTAATAATTATATAATTATGTACATATCATTATTTTATCTTCCAAATAAATATCAGAGAATGTTTATTATTCAAGAAATTTGGAACATTGTATATATTTCTCCATCTTCATATTATAACAATAAAAAGGAAAATCACTGACAAAAATGAAAAACACAATAGTCATTTACGAGCTTTTGTATAGTCTTTATCTTCCACATACGTTAAAATTAAAAATCAAATGGAGAGATAATTAATCTTGTGCCAATAAACAATAAGTTTTCCTTCCAATATCTTATATAAAACTTATTTTCTATTTTCAGCTGTGTATTTCATAAAATAAACAGTATATCATGATTCGCAAATCATTACTTTGTTTGTTAACTATTGCCAGTAAATGCATGCAAATTAAATACACAAGGTGTCCCATTTTAAATAATAAAATATCTCGAAAAATAAGCTGTTTCAAGAAAAATGTTTCAAACAAAGATTATAGGGTTTTGAAGGGGTATGGACAACTATAATATTTATTTCTGATTCATTGCACGTTTGTAAGGTTATTTGAATGTCAAATTTCTCTTCTTAAATCGAACCCTATATTTTCGTTTACAAATTTTTATTAAAATGGGACACAATATATTCTTCCAGATTCAGTTTTGATCATATTCGATTTCATTCGATTAGGAAATTGATCGTGTTGACGACAAGAAATTTCCTTCCTTATTCGCAATTCTACCTTTTCTCGCAATTCAAATTCACATCTTAAGAAACTATTTTAATTAATTCAGGAATCACTTTACTCGCTTAAGGCACTAAAGAGAAAAATTCTTTGCCATCAAATTGTACAATTTTCTGTAGTTATCATCGAATGGAGGGGGTGGAACCGAGGCGGAAAGACATCATAGGCAGTGCTGTCTATGCGGAAGTACTTTATGTGGTAAGTACAGGTTGTCGCCATCCTTACTGCCACTTCAAAGTCGATTGAAATTTCATTCCGAAGCAACTCTTCGTTTCGTGAGATCACTCCAATGGGATGTGCGTTCAAGTTCTTATACGAATCCTGAAACATTAAAAAAAATGATAAATTATTGTAAGAATATATAAGATTAGGCGAGCACCGGTTACCGATAAGGCGGCGTGAGTGAGGAGCACGTAACAGTGATAACCGCAGTTATCAAACCGGAGTACGTCAAATCGAAGCGGCGATCCGCTTGATTCGCGATCAATGAACAAAGAAGGCCCCTCCTTAACCGTTTGAGTCCCAAGCAGCGCGATCGCGCTCAACTTTGCTGATGCATGTTACGTCACATATTACCAACAAGCGCTATTGCGACGATTGGGATTTTCTGACATAAAATTAAACAAGCGCTATCGCACAGTTTGAACTTCTTCGCACTCGATTAACCACTTGCGCTATAAAGACGTGCCACGCACGTCGAGATGCTTTTGTTCCAAAGCCGCCAGCGACGTGTATATCACGTCAATGTAACGCCTTACCGCATGTTATATTGTAGAGCGCGGCACGGCAACCGAAAGTTAAATCGTAGCGCAAGTGGTTAAGGCAAGCGTTATCGCACTGTTCAGGGTTTTTCGACCGTGTTCTTCCGAAAGCCTCAAGCGCTGCTTGGGACTCAAACGGTTAAAAGGGTAGGTCGAGAAGCATACGGGAATATAGTTCCGAGACAGTTCTTAGACAGTTCTTTGAGAGGAGTTATTGAGAGACAGTTTACGGGAAAGATGAGATCGTGAGTATCTCACAACGAAGAGAAGAATATCGAATCGGCCACCGAGAGTTAGACTTGTGGCCTAGCCCTCGCTTAGTAAACCCCTTCCATTATTAACATAAATTCGATAATAATATTTGAAAGAAATTGTTTTCTAACCCTTCCAATGTAAACGTTCTTTCTGCAGTATAATCACATGAAACAGGGCCAGTCACGTTCCATACATTTTTCACGCAAGTAGTAATTTAAAAAATAAATGTGAAAAAATTCTCGTGATATCTTCAGACATCCTAAATTAAGATTATTATAAAATTTTTTACAAATATTTTGTTTAAATATATATTATATTTAGAGCTTCACTAGACGGTTTTTTACAAGAAAACCAAGAAGACCCTGTTTACATTTTTAGATTAAAGTTAAATTGTATTATATAGTGTTATACAGGATGTCTAATAACTGATGGAACAATCGGGCAAGCAGTGATTTTACGAAAAAAATATATGCAGTGCTGGACAAAAGTATTGGCACAGCATGGTTGTGTGGTACAAGTGCTTATAACTACTATACAAATTGATTTGAAGGAAAAACTTCTTGACATATTCATTTGTTATCTATGCCTAAGCATAACATGCACAGATTATAGCAATTTCAGCGATACGATGAATATGAGTGAATATATTGATTACATTTCTTTCTTAATACGAGTTGGTACCAATTTTATTCTTAAAGCAGGTGTATGTGTTCGGTGATTGCAAAAAGGGGAATTCTGGAACCAGTCATTTTGAATGGGTTGATAGTTATAGTGTTAAAAACCCTTTGCACTCGGCGATTTTTTCGTTACAGAAAAATAGTAATTCAAAGCCTTTCTGCCATAAAGTCGACGATATTTTTAAAACGGTAAATAAGAAATCGTATGCAAATTAAGACGTAGAATTATTTTACTTCGATATTCCATGTATCGTTGGGTAATTGTAAATTTGAGATATTAATTAACATCCACCTTTAGAATCTGATTGAATGGCGACTGAGAGGCAAATCTCGATAAACTTATTACGACTGAATAAATGATCGGAAAAATGGGAAAAGATCTTTAAGAAATAGAGTAAGCGAAGATATTGAAAAACTGAGTATAAATTATAGGAGAAAAATCGCGAAGACAAATGACCAAAGCGATAATGCTGACTGTAGAATTTTTAATCAAAAGTTTAAAAGCAATCGTTTATTATTAATGTAATATGATATAGATTATGTAATAGTGTATAATAATAGTTTATAATTTAATATAACAGAAAACATATATTGGGAAATATTATAATATAAAAGGGATAAAAATAATCGAAGGGGAAAGTATTTGTCATGAGAATATTTTATTGCAATACAATATATGAAATTGTAATGTATCATACTTCCAACAACGTGAAATATTTAACACAACAATTTTTAAAAAGAGTATGAAACATTTTAATTTTGCTATAATGAGACACTCCTGTTATTTTCAATTATTTAATATACATTTCAGAGAAGAAGTATAGAAAGGGTAAACGAATTATTTTATATTCTTAAAAACGAGAAAAAGGAGAAAAAATTAAAAGTATATCGAAAACCTAGTTAAAAGAAAGGAATACACATATATATGTATTATGCATAAGATTAAATTTATTTTCTATTGACAATATACTTTACTATAATATACGTTTATAATCCAATTTGTTTCGAACAAGACAGTAAATAAAAATGAGTTGTTCTCTATTTCATCATTTTTTACAAAATTCAGAATTTTGTAATCTCTGACATCACAGACATCGAAAGGAAATAATAGAAGGCTGATTAGCTAGGGCTACGTTGCCAACGCAAACTTTTCCGACAAGAAACCGTTACTTTAACGAAACCCCTGAAAATCTCCCCGTGTGATTTATTTCAGAAAACAGTTTCCATATTCCTCCTCAACGGTCGCAAGATCCTTCCAGGGGAAAGAAGCGGAATTCTGGTATGACTTAGGACACTACCCCACCTGGCTATTGTACTTCTTTCGTGAAGATCCTTATTTACCTGGATCAGCAAGAATTAAGCGCGGAAACGGACGAATGAATTTTGCAGACACCCCACTGTAACCCCAAAGATCGTGGGAAAAATATACGTATTCGGGGAAAATTTACGGAAGTTCCCATCGTTTGGTGACAAGACCAACTAAAAACAACTTTTACTTTCACTGCAGTGAATTTTTATAAAGCGTGACTTTAAGTGTGACATTCCCCTAAAAATTCAACCCTTAATGTTTTATTTCTGTGAAAATTCGTTTCTTGGTGTTTTGTTTTCTTAAATATTAAATGTCTCGTGTTCCATTTTTATAAACACCCAATTCTTAATATTTCACGTTTCTTTAATTTAATTATTAATATATCTCTATTTTTATTATTTATAATACATTTAAATCTTTCAAACATTCGCATAAAATTAATCAAAGTAATAAATACAAAATAATCGAAAATAATAGTATAAATAACGAATCGATTTTCAATTCGTTTTCTTTATAATAATTTATTATCAATTCGTTAGTTAATAAAATTGATACAGACAACCTGATATAGTTCTTCTATAATAATTCTCATTTTATAATACATGCATACTTCAAATATTATGGACTTGAAAATTTATTGCATAACATCTACATAATTTTACAAGAAAATTTTTAAACTCGGCTATAATGATGCAAAATTGAAGATATTAAACCTCAATCTTGAATGTCCGAAAAAGAAGAAAACCTCTACATCCATAAATAATTTTATGTACTTTAACAATTTGCTATAATTTATGCGAGTATTATAAACGCACTAAATTCAGAAGAAAATAATTAGTATTACTTTCAATTGCAAATTTCACGCGCAAGGCTAAACCAATTCAATTATGCATTAAGAAATAGTCCTTGAAACGTATCGCTTCCTGATAAAGTAACAAAATGAAAATGGCCTGCTCTATAAGGACATTTGTTTATCAGTGGTCGTGACTGGAAACAGTTTTAGGAAGAACACTTTGACATGTTAAGGAGTGGCAGTAAAGTGACTCACTGTTGGAAAAATGTCTGGAACTCGTACTATTTTATCACAAATTATATCTTGTTTAATTAGTTAATTAGAGGCAAATTTGGAAAGCAACAACTCAATGACAAGTATAGAATAAGACGTAAGAAAATGCTAAAAAATAGTAACAGAGTGGGTATTATACTATTTATTTATTTGAAAATTCCGCCATTTTCAATTTTACAATTACTTTTCAAAGAACATATAGCGATCTAATCATGGAAAGTAATACGATTCAAACACGAATAAAAATTTGACAGATCATTGTTAAAAAACAATGTTAGTTTAAACAAATTACACAAAGTGTTTTGTGGAAATTACGTAGCGAGTATTACCAATGTAAATAACAAATTTATGTACTTATGTATTTAAAGGATAATAAAAAATAAAAAAATATAATCGAAGTTTCGAATATGCAATATAACCAATATATATGACAATGGTTTAGTATATGAATTTCATTATGCATCGTTATTATTCACACCACTGAAATTGTTTTTTATTTTACTTATTTAAGTATTACTAAGAAATTAATAATTACGAATTTAGCAATTTCAATAACCAATATAATACACTCATATTATGTACTATACATAAGTACTTAGCACTTTGCACTCGAGAGGTGACCATCAGTCGCCATTTAATCAAATTCTAAAGGTAGACATTAATTAACATATCACATTTACAATTGCCCAATGATCCGTGGAATATCGAAATAAAATAATTCCACGTCTTAATTTGTATATGATTTCTTATTTACCGTTTTAAAAATTTCGTCGACTTTATGGCAGAAAGTCTTTGAATTACTATTTTTCTGTAACGAAAAAATCGTCGAGTGCAAAGGGTTAGTTCTCAACTATTTGACAGTAAGACTTCATTTTTGTTGAATCATAAGCTAGATTTATATGTGATATTCTCTTAATAATAAAATTTATTTTATCAATCATTTAATTGTAAATAAAATTTATTTGATTAATTAATTATTAATATAAAATTGTGCAATTTTGAAATTAGTACTTAAAGTATGTAACTGTATTTAAATTAAAATAATATAATAAATAAGATGATAATATTAGTAAATAATTATTATCGTAATAAATATTATATTAAAATTATGACTATAAAGTTTGTATAAGATAAATGAAGCAATTCCGATTTGCGAAAACGTATTTCGTTCGCGGAAAAGTTTTAATCTTGGAACAACATAATCGGCTCCAAACCGTCGCCGATATGAGCGTCGTCACAGTCATGCTGGTAATGTTTATTGATAAGATAAACAACATGCGGGTTACCAGCATGATAGACCTTTAAATTCTTTTGTTCTTCGCGAAGCTAGTCGAAGAAGAATAGCAGGCTTGTATAAACCTTGCTACCATTTCGTTTTACGACGCAGTTCCACTCCTTGGGAGAAAATATAAACGTGTTTCCTCGCGTGTAAGGAAAATAGGGAAAACAAAGTATTAAATTAAGACTGCATGAAATTTTTATGACATCTTTCCATCAAAACAGGTTTCCTCTTGTCGCATTGTCATTATGTACTTTGTTACAGCTGTAAAATTTATTTTATATTAAATTTACCACGGCCAGTTAAATGATTATTTATAAACTTTTAATGATTATTTTTAAACTGTTAGCACTAAATCTATCAGCCTAAATCGCCGTTTCCCAAACTTTCATTAAAAATTCGTTCAACGTTATCACTTTAATCACTTGTCGCAATTTTCCTTCCAATATATGTATAATCAATTTCTCAATGTCTCCAGTTAATTCATTTTTTAAGGCTTCTGCTTCTTTTCCATTCACCAGTCATTTGACCATGGTAGATTTAGTGTTAACTATAAGAAAGATGTTTGTGAAAAAATTACGACACCGGAATGTATAATTTATATAAAATTCGGTAGATAAGACTGAGATATCTATTATTATCTTCCAAATATACAAAATTATGACTATTGTTTAAAATACAAATAAAAAAAATTAATTTCTCTTGTTTTTTATTACTTATACCGAATTAGGTTTTGTCTGTATCCAATTGTAAAAAATATAGTTTTTACCTATGAATGGAAAAGATAGATATTTATTTATAAATTATCGAAAAGTGTTATCAATTTAAGATGTTCAATTTATTTGATATCGAATTTGTCTAAATGCTCATTGAATGCTTATTGGGTGCTTATTATGCATGCTTAGGTGGATACTTTATAATTAACTGAACACGAAAATTTAATTTTGTAGATTAAATCGTAATACATAATGTAATATGATTATTTCATATAATTACAACAATTATGAAATTCGAACTTCATATCTATTTATTACATATATAAACTACTTTTATTTATACTTTTATTATTATTGCTTCCATGGGTTTATTTTTCCTGTTTTATTATGCTAATTGAATTAATTAAGAAATGACGTAATCTGTATACAAATCAATTAAAAATATGAACTTATAAATATAATAATGAATAATTCAATATTCAATTTAAAAAAAGAAATTAATTTTCTAGATCATCTTTACTTCTACCGACATTTCAATAATCTATTATTATAGTTATAGATTTACTTTCCTATTTCATATGCAATTATTGTCCAAAATAACTTAATCTAAAATTAGTACAAATATTATACAAATGTTTTATAAAAATAAATTGATTCTCGAGATTATCTTTATACCTATGTTGTAATTTGAATTACTTATTATGACATTTACAGGTTTATTTTTCTTTTCAATATATAAGTAATTCTTAACCAAATTGATTTCATTTAAAAATGGTATATTTTCAATATATATTAATAATAAATATTAATAAATGGATATTATATATCAAAGAGGTTTTACTGAATAACCATGTCTTATAATTTCAATATTTTCGTTGTAATCAAAACTAAAATCACTTGGAAAGATTTCAAAAATTTTCAAAATATTAAAATTTCAATGTTTCCTATTGGAAACGTGGTTAATTATAACCGAAAATATCTCTTTCCTCGATATAACCTACACACATACATTTACCCAGCTAAAAAATACGCTAAGCTCAATAAATTTCTACCCCAAATCCTGCATAAATAGCAACACAAATGGAGAAACAAGTTAACCCCGTTATCCAACAGTGAAACTTAACTCGATATACATTTCCCTTTGACCACGATGAGCCAAGATTAACACACTGTCGCGATTTCGCTACAATTTCCGCAAATAACATCCCTCAGGTTCGTAAGAGTACCATTTATACCTATCATTTACTCGTAAATGTAATCGCGCGTCGTATGTCACGTGTCCCGGAGAAAAATACGGCCGATTAACAAGTGAGGTTAAGTCGCGACTCGATGCCGGCGTACTTTTACTAAGCGTAAGAAATTTCGGTCACTGCACGAGGATGCGTGATCATTAATTAAAGAAGAAATTTCATCGAACAGCTTCCGGCTTTTCGTGCGATCGTCGGAGAAAAATAATCGCGATTAAAGCAGGGTTAAAATTTCACCGTGCTCGTTACGGCCACCGCGGCGCGCCACAGTCGAGGTCCGAGCGATGACCGGAGTAGTGGGGAGAGGTGCGCGTGGTGGGGAGAGGTCGGGGGCCCAACAGAGCATAGTAGAGCAGAGCAGAGCAAAGCGAAGAGCCGAAAGAAGGCCGATGGGCTCGCGCGCAACGGGACGATATCAACGTGACCGGGAGCCAAGGAAGGAATTTATTAAATTAATTTGCCGCGGCGACGTATCTCGTAAATTTCGTAGATGACCTCACTTTATAATTGTCGAGAATTACTTGCTCACTCGTTCGCTCGTTCAGTCGGTCTGGCCCTCGTGTGAGACTTCTTGCTCCCTAGGATACACATTTTATTGCTACTTTCATCGAGAACTACGCCTGCGGTATTCAGAAATTTCTCGTCGGACGTTCGCGTCAGTGAATCGTAAAAACGAACAGGAGCAAAAAAGAAAAATAACGAAACGGTGGGCTGCTTATTGCCAGAAGCAGAACATCATTTTAATTTGTATGATTGACGCAGGGAATTCGTTTTAAGGCCAAGGTAATTGAACAGCGCAAAGAGCGAAAAAGAGACTTTATAAGAACCGCAAGAACGCAAACACGTTAATGGTTTCTTTTAAAGGTGACTCTTGTCGAAAAAGCTTCGGTCAGCATGGCGCATGAAAATTAAATTGCACATAACGTGAAAGTTAATATCGGTTATTCTGCCAAACTTGCTGCCAATTATCAAAGCAAAAAATTTGGGTATCGTATATTAAACGTAGAATGCTCGGGGTTGATACGTTCGTTAAACCGTGATAAGCTTCAAAAATTGCTTCCATAAGAGGACACGCGAGTGTCTTAAAACGCAAAATTGAGGAAAACGGTTTCCTTAAATGCACTATTTGACATATGGCACTCGTTCCACTAGAGATTCTTAATCGTTGTGCTATTACCCATATGGCACTGAAACTCCAGTGTTTCGATGTCCTAAGTATAACCGCACTTGTATGTAGGGATATTTTATACTTTTGTAGTAAATAACAACGTTAAAATATGGCGAATGTTATAACAGATAAATGTGGTAAATATGGATATAATTTTTTAAATATTCTTTTGTGATTCATTTGAGTTCGTAATATTATAATTAGTGAATGATTGATTATTCTGCATTTTGAAAAGATATTATATTATTTATTAAGATAAACTGAATCTTTCAAATTTGTATTTAACTGTATTTGAAAAAGCCTTAAATAAGTATTTTTAAATAAATTAAAAGGAAAAGTTCAGAATGATAAATATACAGTCTTAATATTGAATATTAATGATACTAATGGTGTAAAGAGTTGGTCCATATTATTTGTCAACTAAATATGTAAATATATAAATTTTGTTACTAAATTTGCCCCAATCAAGATAACAATATAGACGCATCAAATATAGTATCAATAGGCTATTATATTTCCAATGTTTAATAATAATTATGAATTATTTGAACCATCATGATACACGTACTAATTACATTGTGACAATGTGAATGAACATATATATCTATTTAATTAGGCTTAATCCTATCGATCATCGATCTAAAGAAACAAGAATAATATAATAGAACTTCCTCTGTGCATACCTATGTACATGTATACCTATATAAGTAGATTTTATCAAAAGTAATGTACGAGAAAACTTCACCAGTTCTATAGAAAATTGAACATGATAGATTGATTAATTTCTCACTTGAGAAATTAATAAAATTCACAAAGATTGTTTTTGATATGCTTTTATTGTAATACTTGTAATCATCTTCATCATAACTCTGTTATAGTAACAATACATTTCAAATATGATATTGCTATAACAAATAAGTATAATCTTCAGATATTTCAATTAGTAACATTATCATGAAATTTGTTAACTACTTTTATTCACTACTTGTTCATTCCATTATGTCAAAAACACACACCTCGTGATAATCATGTAAAATGTTAAAGAAAATAATAAGTAACTTGCAAATATACCTTTTTTTTTTTGTTATAAAAGAAAGAAAGAAAAAGAAATTATTATGTAAGAAAGTTGCAGTTTTCAAACTTCTGTTTTCGAATTGTTCCCCGTATTCTGTCCCTAATGACTGTTCCCTTGCCGCCCATATGTTAAGAATACGAAATGCTTCTGTCGCCTTATGGTTGCCTAGAGTGCCGATATGTGTGGCACATGTATCAAACCTTATATCTGACTTACTGCATGGCACGTGGGTTACGAATGTTCCTAAGGAAATCATGATTCCTATTTATAGCTCGACGACTGCACTGCCAGTCGATCTTTTTTTCGATTTCTGCACCACGTCTCCGTCGACGTCTACCTCGCCAATGTCGAAGGGCGAAAACAGAAAAAATTTCGAACTCATGCTCTGAATAATTAGTTTTATAAAACTCGGAATAATTAGTTGCTTCGATGTGATACTTCACAGGATTGTGCTAACTTTTTCCTTATCAATTTTACTTTGAAATTTTGCAGCGCCATCTTTATTTTATTGTAAGGTAGTCCTTTGTAAATAAAGATAATCTTTGTTTAAGTTTAAGATGATCTTTTTGATATAGATATTGGTCAAAAATCATTAGATTGTATGATGAAGAAACGATATGTACTTGAAGATTACGGTGCAAAGACCATAAATTTAATTTTATATTAATAAATAATTAATAAATAATAATTAATAAAATGTTTTCTGAATATGTTAATCAAAATGTTAAAATTGGGGCAGCTATTTACAGACACTTGTTTACAAAAGATTAAAATAATAAGATTTGACACTTATTATTTAAATATGGTTTAATAATATATTCTGAATTTAATTATTAAAAAAATGGAACTTTTAAGAATAAAAAATTTATTTCAGTTAAATCTCAAGAATTATTATTACGACTAACAATTATTAGTTAATTCAATAATTATTATTAAATAAACGATTAGTATTAACATTAAACTTACATCGAATAATCAATTAATATTAAAGTAAAAAACACAATAATTAAAAACTGGTCATTAGAAAATTACTAATTTACTAGATTAAAAGAGAAAATTATTAGAATTGAATAGGAGTACAATGTAAATATTAATAGAATGAAAAAAAAACCACAGAACTAAACAACAAACACCAATGAACTCATTACCTAACAATATCATTAGTACTAATTAATTTTAATTACTAATTAGTTATTAAAAATAATTTTTTCTTTTTTCATTTCTGTTAACACAGTGTATACAAAATGTATCGTATTCATATATAGAATTCTACACCGTCTACATCGTCTGACACAGAATACCCACTAGCAAATATATCTATTAACAAAGGCATTAAACGAAAACACATAGCACTCTAGATGGGACCTAAAAAAATAAAGTACGGTTTGGCTATGGCAGACATATGCGTGATCAACGCGAACAGAAACGGATCAATGTCAAGCAATTGGAAACCATGAAGATTGGGAAAGGTCTGGTCGAGAGATATTTCGAGAAGGATACCTAACATATGGCAAAATGGTGAACCACTTCCGTTTGTGGGTGCGCACTTTTGATGTTGATGCCGCAATGGCAGCAGCGTTTCGAAACGCAAAAGCAGGCTAGCAAAGGGAGCTAAACGTGAACTTGAAATTTCTCTGACACGTGTTCCTCTGGATGCTTGACACATCCTATCGCGGAACAGTTTCGTTTCTAGCATCGCTGTAAATACACTTCAGTGTAATCTTATCGCGAGCTAAGTGTTATGAACTAGTAGACTAGATGCTCTTAGAATTGAGCAGTTAACTGCACAAATCGATTAACTCTACTTTTTGAAAAATCTTTAATTTAAGTGTCAAAGCACTTGGTATAGTCATAACTTTTTATATTTATAATAACTTTCCCTGGTAATTAAGATTAACACCACTAAACGACAAAAATTTGTTGGCCACTGAATAATAAATAATTTATTTCAGAGATCACTTTGATTAACTCCGTACTTTAATGTAAATCGTTGCAATAATGAAACTCGAATGCACTAGCAAACCATGAACGATAATGGTCAATTTTTTAGTGCCGTCTTATCAGAATTTAAGTAAAATTTAAAATTATTACTTTTTTCACTTACCAAATCGATTAACTCTTTCAGTAACGTAAAAATGGTAACATTACTATTACCATTTGGCTATTTTTTCTTATAAATTTTATATACGTTGAATGAAAGTCACATTTATATTTATGCATTCTATAATATTTATTTCGATTCAAATTATACACAGAATTTTAAAAAACAATATACATTATTTCATTGCATTTCTCCACTTTTTGTTTTATGGAGTTAATCAATTTGTGCAGTGAACGGCTCAACTGATAGTATATCTAGGAATTGAATCGAATGGAAGAATTTCGATCTGTCAATCATTTTTGCATTTTATTTGGAACAATCGAAGCAATTCATTTGCATAATTTTTTTAACGAATATTATTTTTAATATTTTTTTGGAATAAAAGAAACAATGGAAGAGAAAATATGCAAAATTCCAGGTGGAAGAAGTGTGAGAAAAAATAAGAGAAATATAACCATTATGAATAGGAAGCGGAAAACTTTTGATATTGAAAACCAAGAACACATGTGTTATTTTAAATTGTCATTGATAAATGTGAAAAGAAGTAAAATAGATTTCTAGATTTGTTCTAATAATGATTTATGAGCCAGACTCTAACCTAGAGTAAAAAACAAACGAGTTAATAGTCTTTGACACGCATCATAACATAATTTATATAAATAAACTTATTTTTCAAACTAAATCAAATTTACCATAAAATAAATTATCACTTTCATCTGTTTGCAGCAATAATAAATTAATTTTTACCTCACTTTTTAATACATAATTTTTATTTTTTATTCAAAAGTTGTATTTCTAACCACCATTATTAAAATGTACATGTACATATCTAAACATCACATAGTTGAATTATTATTGATGCTATATGATTGGCTAATTAAAATGTAATTCACTTTTAAGATTATACTCTGAACAATAAATGTGAATAAAACAGGCCAAAAAAGAAAATTGTGTAAAAAGATTTCATGTAAAACAAAAATAAGTACAAATTAATCAATACATTACAATTTTTCCATTTCCACTATGTATATATTACAAGACTAAACTGTAAATCTCGAAGCACGGTATTATCTCTACAATTTGCAAAGAAGTTTGTAATCTTTCGAACATTTTAACCGCTAATGAACACATTTTCGTTATTCCTTCGAGCTTGCAATGGCGCCGAAGTCACGAGTACACGGAGCAATGAGATGCGTCCGAATGTCACGTCGGCACACACTTCGCAAAGTGGTTACAACGCGTAAAGTTTATTTTCGGGAGCGTCGAGGCTCGAGCACGTGTTCGAGAGGAAACGCCGAACACGAGTTTCCACTTGGCGACGCGACGCTTCCTCGGAGTAATTGTCACGTGCGCGGCGCCGATCAACAGCTCCGTCGGTTCAAGCTACTTCAAGTACTCCCATGAACACTCTTCTGCTCGAACCACGCAAGTTTCACGAACGTGAAATAATATTACGCGGCTCTCTATGTCGCACATCCGGTTCGCTCGTTGGATGATCACGACGCACGTGTAACTTCCTCAAATATTGCCAATGACAGTAATTTCACGTTCGATATTGGTAAACGTTGCTCGTGGTAACAAAATGGCGTACGATTAGTACTTGTGTATGTCAACAATTTACATTCCCGCTGATATATTGCATCTTCACGACAAAGGAGTTTAATATTCGATTAGATTACTATTATTTGACACGAGAGATGGAGAATTGGCTAAATTTTTAGGCAATTTTGTGAATTAGATATTATTTTAGTGATCATTGTAACAGGTACGACATATTATATATATAAATTAATTTGACTATCTATTATATAATTCTTTGACTGTCTATTTATAAATTTTATACTGTCTATTATAAAATTTAATATTTGACTATCTATTATAAATTATATTTGACTATCTGATTAAATTATTACGGTAGATGAATATAATATAATTTAAATCTTTATTTTATTATTATTTTAAAATCTGATTAGCTTACAAATACATCGTAATTCGAATTTTATATATTGAAACATTATAATCAGTCTATGCCAACTCTGGGACCAATTAACGAGCACGGAAAGTATTAGAAATATCATTTATATAATATATAAATGTATATAAATATATAAATAAAATATGTAACAAATATTTCTAATATAATATATATAACATAAAATATATAAATATATAATATATAAATAAAATACATAAATATATATAACAAATATATAATATATAAATGATATTTCTAATACTTTTCGTGTTTGTCAATTGGTCCCACAGTTGGGATAGAATAATTATAATGTTTTAATACATAAAATTCGAAATGCGATGTATTTGTAAGCTAATCATATTTCAAAATAATAATAAAATAAATATTTAAATACTTATAATAGAGAAAAGAAGTTAGAATATTATAGAAACAAACAAATCTATAATTCTTGTTGTCTACTACGCAATTTTTAGACGTCAAAGAGTAAGTTTAAAATTAAATGTATTTAACGCGCAGTAATTGTCCATTTTATCATAGGAGTAATTAACGTCTTCCTCTTTTTCTTCTGTTTGTTTCCATTTTCCCTGTATTTTTTATTGTTTTTTTTTTTCGTAAATTATGATAGTCATATAACCCTGAACGTTGTTAGTCAATCAGCTCTAAACTTTCACTTCAATATTCTACGTAAGCACTAATTATTTGTTTATAAAACAAATACTGTTTTACTAGATCTTTTAATTAAGAAACTATTAAATATTCTTTCATAATTTATTTTACTGTAACTATACATATATGGGGTGTCGCAAAATTCACGCAAGATTTGGTTTTTATGCCATTTGTGCGATAAAGTGCTGCCAACGAAGAAAAAAAGACAGCGTGACAGCTGATAGTTTAGGGTTATTAACCCTTTGCATTCGGCGATTTTTTGGCTAAAGAAGAGTAGGAGTCCGAAGATTTTCTGCTATAAAGTTGACGATATTTTTTTGAACAGTAAATAAGAAATAGTATAATAATTCCTTACGTAGCGCGTAGGAATTATAATAAAATTATAATAATAATAATAATAATAATTAATAGGAAATTATAATAATTCCTTAAATTTGATATATTAATTAATACCGATTTTCGAAATTTTATCAAATGACGACTGAAGGGCGCCTCTCGAGTGCAAAGGGTTAAAAATGGAGTGCTATAAGAAAGAACAATGCGTCTTCATTGTTGAGCAATATTTGCAATTTTTAATTAAAAACCTGCGTTTTCTATCAAAATTATTTCTTGCGTGAATTTTGGAACACCCTATATAGGTATCGAAGATGGAACAACGCGACAACAGATGACTGTTATTATAATAGCAACAATAACCGACAATGACTGAAATTAGATGGAAAAAGTCTACCAGTCTTATTATTGAAACAAAGTTTCGAAGTATAAGGAAAACAGTAACACAACATTCAAGTTCATCATAAATGTACTTTGAATATAAAATATCAATAATTTTGGTTAATGATATAAGGATTAAGAATATCATAGATTATTATTAGATAATATAGATATTTATCTCCTTGAAATGCTATGTTAGGGTTTATATCAGACTTGTATGTTTAAACTTAATTTCTTTCCTCCAACATATTTTTATATGTAAAATCATCTACGTATATCAGATTATACCATTAGTTAACAAATACCTTGTTAGCATAATTCTATAGCAATCTATGTATTTCGAAGAATATACTTTCTGCTTTGTCATTTCATTGGCAGAGGAAGCAATTTATTAATACAAGAAAATAATTATAAGATATTTAAAAAATAAATATGTATTTCGATATGTTATACTTATTATTGAAATTAAAAATAATTTGTGTAAATGACAACAGAAGTATAATTGGCATTTACACCTAATTATACATCAAATTCTGCTATTTTCTAAAAACAGCAATTACTTAGATTAATACTATTACCTTTAATTATACGTTACAAAATCAAACACAAGTAATCTCAAATGTCTATATAAGAAATGCAAATTATTTTGATATTTTCTCTAATTTTATGAATGCATAATCGCATAAACGATGATAAATTTTATAAGCATTTGTAAAAGCAAAAAGTTACTAAAGGATTATATAAGAAAACGCGAAGCACCGAGTAAGTTTGAAGAAGATAATGTTAAATTTATAAATAGCAAATACAAAACATTTTGGACTTCCTTCAAACCTATGATTTCACAATCGTATAAAGGATCATGAATTTCAAAAATTCTTTATAAGAAAATGAAACTACTGCAGAGTTACATAAATAAGAAACACCAACCAAATTTGAAGATAACGTTAAATGTTTAAATAAGAAAACTGAACTATTTCGAATTTCCTTCAATTCCATGACCACAATCGTCAATTGGTACTAATTTTCAACCTACCTGATATATTATATATTCTCAGATAAATTTAATCAAATTTGAAAATTACGTACAGTGTATTATACACGATTAATATACATTACCTATAAGAAGTAATACATAACTTAATCGCGTATCATTTGCACGGTAAATATAAAAAATAATTGAGAACCACTGATACGAACGATTATGCATTTCATAAGGTGATAACAGAAAAAGGTAGTTACTAGAGTATTACATAAGAAAACACGAAGAACGAACCACGTCTAAAGAAGATAATTTCAAATTAATAAGTAACGAGTTAAATTAAAATATCCCGAAGTATCCAGAATTTCAATTTCGTAATTACACAACCGATTATAAATTTCGCAAACTGTTGGCGCAAAAAGAAGGCAACTGAAGGGTTACATAAGAAAACGTGTAGCACCAACCTTTTTATTACACGTGTGTGAGGCGTTGGGCGTGTTGCTGATGTACTAGCCTGCCCTGCTCCTGTTCCCACCAGCTGACGACGTCCATGAATTCACCGGATTCGGTGATCTCCTGCTTATAATATAGAGCTCCAGAAAAGGTTTCCGGACTTGCCGCATAAACGGTGGCTGCACCCTCTTCGCTATCCCCGGCGCCACTATACGGCGAGAGAATTTGGGGCTCGAGGTTCTCCTCGTTTTGCCCATAATACTCCGAGGGTGGAGATGCTACCGAATTAGGGGAGAGCCGGGAAAAATTCTGCGTGTTTGATAGAGTCCTCGGCTCGAGATTCTCTTCATCCCCTATTGAGGACGCGTAATAATCATGTGGCGATGAGACTGCAGTTCGATTTGGCGATAATCTGCAAATTATTGACGTAACATCCATTATTTTACTATTTCGTTGTACTATTAATTCTGCTACTACGAATTTATTACGTTTAAAATAATATGCCATATTTCTAATTTCTCTGTTACTGTTACTTTTTCGTATCACTATTAGTCCTTATATTATCGCTGTATTTTTAAAAATAATAAAGAATTTTAGAATTTTGTTTTATATATTAGTATATCTCTAAGAATACTAATTAAATGAGAAAAATATTGTATCTAACCTTCTGTTTCCAAAATAAAGAAATATTATATTTCTAAAAGTATCATCGAATTTTTAAATTTAACTGAAATTTTAGGATCTGATTTGATATTTTAAATAAACTTCAGTCATATCAATGATTGAATATCAAATATGGAAAGATAATCAACAATTACTTGGATTATACTTTCTTTTCTTGATTCCTAGTGATATTTCTAATTCCTATATTGGGTGTACGATTATTTTCTGCGATATTACACTTTTAAGAATGCCAATGAAGAATTTTAGAATTTAATTCGATATTTTAAATAAACTCTATGATCAACGTAAAAGTATGAAAATAAGAAAAATTACTTGGACGTGGTCTTCTGTTTTCCAGCATCCTCGTCCTCCTCCAACTGTTCACCATCGTCATCCTCAGCAGCAAGGACATCGTCTTCGAGGACGAGTCTCTCCCCAGAACCGTTATGACTCGACGAAACTACGCTGCTGGTGGGCGAAGGCATACACTGCGTAGCGCCAACATTCGAATCGTATTCAACCCCATCAGCCTCGGCGAGCAGCCTTTGAAGTCCCCTAATGTACTCCACGGCCATTCGCAAGGTTTCCACTTTCGACAGCTTCTTGCCTCTGTCTCCGTATCCTGCAGCGATGTGACTCGGAATGTGCTGTCTCAAAGTCGCGAATCCATTGTTCACTTGTTTAACGCGATTCCTCTCACGCGCGTTTCTTCGTGCAACGGCCACTGGCGGCGGCTGACCATTCTTCCCGTGCTTCTTCAGCCTGGATGGGTCGTAAGGTGGCAAAACTGTCGCTGAATTCGCGTTCGCGTTGTTGTTGTTGTTCTTCGGGACTATCAGGTGCGGTTGATTGCCGATTATATTGCTTTCGTTGTCCTGCAGAGTCCTCAGCAGCATCAGCTGCTCCTGATCGTTGCCGTTTATTTGCACCCTGTTGCAGAACACCGTAACGCCCATGGTCGTCATCGTGATCGCTCTTCTGCTTCAACGTCGACAAGTGAGAAAGCGTCATTCACCGACTGCAACAATGTAACGAACGCGAAACGATCGTTGACGAGGCCTGTTCTCATCGGCCTTCCTCAAAGACGGCGCGTGGAGTCGGGTGAAATTTCGACCAGAGATACTATGGTATTAAAAATAACAGGGTCCGAATCGTCCAGACCGGAGATACGAGTTTGCGTGTCGTGAGAATAGCCAAGTCGACGAGTTACTACTTATCGACTCTAATGCCTCTCGAGGACGAATCTAATTGATAGACTTATAAATAAAACGCACTCTTCCCTCGAACACGATGATGATTATCGACACAGACGGTTAGACGACTGTTCGATTTGACGTTTGAATCTGGGTCAGAATATCTCGCCTGGACTGAAATTCCGTAGACCATCGGAGTCTATCGCTAATTTATAATCGTCTCTACCTTTGTCAATGAAAGATGTCTAGTTTACACTCGTGCGGAGCGAAGAATCTTGCTCCTTTATTTTTTAAAAACTTTCAATTTGCACTTTTTTCATGAGAATAACAATATATATTTGAGTAACAATAGATTATATCTCCTTTATACAAAAAAGTTCTCGAAATTTTTGATCATTCTTATAACTTAGCAGGTACAGGGTACATATCGAAAAATCGGTGAACGTAAAAATGGAGGTTGAGAAGCTTTTTGTCGTTAGGCTCTCGGGTCAGTTTGCCGAAGCTTTCGATAGTCCACGGGTTCTTTTTCTACCAAATGACGAAGCTGATGACCCGAACCAAGATCCAATTGTCTCGTTGTCGGTCACAACGGCTTAAGTAAAGCATGAGGTCACCGTCTATTCTTCTCCACGACGGTCGTCGACTCCTCGGAAATTATTCTTCAGAATTTGAATTTATTTTTCGAAAAAGTGGAGGACAACAGGAGCAAATGGATTCGTCCACCTCTTGGTCTGCGTACCTTCTTCCTGCGACAGGGTCTGCGTTTGAAATCGTACGAAGTTGTTGGATCTTCGCGTGACGTTTCAATTAGGATCGAGATCTTTGAATTGTATTATCACAATATTGACTGAAGGAATTGTATAGCACCAGTTAAATGCTGTTATTTACAAGGAAAGCATTTTAACGACTTCAAATAGGGAATTCAAACGATCTTGATGATTTATAACGGTACAAACAACCATCGTTCATGTTTTAACACTTATTACGAATCGATTTATCTATTTCGGCTATTAAGGCACTTGTAACCAATTTTCGTTGCTCTGCTCGCAAGACTAAGGTCACTTGTTACTAAAAACGTGAGGCACGAATCCGCCAGGGCGTTCGACTGGTCGATTATCTTCAGATCGATATTTCGACACTGGTCGTTAATACTTTCCGAGCACCATGCGAATTTTCTTCTTCCGCGTAGATTCGACATCAATGCCTTTTTCTAGTCGCGATTCACATACGTTACACAGATATAACTCCATTCAGCCGGCCGACTCTTGACACCCGGCATTTGCTACCGATCAGAGTAGCATCGTTTCGAACGAAACCGTCGCGTCGCGGTCTGCATGGCGTTTAACGACGATACGCGATGAAAACATGGACGGGATGTTAGCTCCCGTTTAATATTCTACTACGCCACAGAGTGACACGGACGGATGGCAGCGCGCACGAGAGAAATAGGGGTAGAGAAAGGACCAGGTGGTGGGGGGTTCAAGCACGCGCCGTAGTCAATGCCGGTCTAATCAAACAAAGAAAGCAACTTAACAATCACGAACGACAATTACGACAGGATTTTACAAACGTTCTCGATCGTTCACTCTTACAAAACCCGTTGTATCGATTCGACTTTCGATACACGCGTAAGTATAACGTGTACGTAATGACAGACTTCACTCGACGGCTATCGTTTCTATCGAACACACTCGCGATCTCAACCGTATTCCGTCGAACTAACCACTGACCATCGAAAGAACAATCCACTGTCGTTATCGGACTCTTCTCGGCACAGTAGACGATGTGTTCTTGGTATTTGGTCACTTTGTCACACAGCTCTTCTCGGAAAATGTTAACTCTCGTTTCTGATCGGACCTCCGTGCTACGCACCTCATGGCGTCTGCGTTGAAAATGAACGCGGACATCCGATAGATGGGTTAGGTTTCAGCATTTTGCCGCACTATAGAGTGAGACGTACGGCTGGCTCAAGGGTCGATGACGGGGGGGAATTAGGGGCTACGAGGGACGAAAAGAGCGCGAGAGTGCAAGCGAGAGGAGCACGAGGGAAACGCGTGTTGTGCAAAGAGGAAGAGGTGGTGGGGGTTTTGAGCACGCGCCGCAGCCCCCTCGTTTCTTCTCCCCCGGAACTGAAAAGGGGGACTGTGCGCGCCATATGCTGGGGGGAGCGCGTGTGCCAGTTGCGTACTTCGTGCACGTATGCGTTCCTGCCTATGCGGCTGCGCGTACGCGCGCGTTAGCGCGCGCCATGCTCTGGGAATATATTGGCGAGCAATGAGAACAAGCGTGCGCGCCATACATTCATGCCCGTTGATCCTTGACTACGGATACTATGGACCCTGTTATTCCGAGAGCTCCGCGAAAGTGAATCTCAGGGCATCTACTATTAAAGAAATGTCCCGGAAATTTGAGAGGGTGGCTGGACCGATGAATATCGCGAATTTTGTTTAATAATAGTATAGTATATAATAGCATATTATAATAATAATAATAATAATAATAATAATATACAAGGTATTCGAATTCTATATGAGTTAATCACAGACCGGACTGATTAACTTCACTCTTTAGTTTCTTTTTTAAATTTTTATATTTAACTTTTTATATTTAACCCTTTGAACTATAATAAAAAGTCTAACTTGCCATGAGTTTTCGTTGAATATTAGAATTACGTGTTACACTTATCACACCAGTAAAATTATATTTAACGTACATTAACGGGCACAAAATTTGAAGTTCAACAATTTGGGTTGGATAGGGATGTAGTGGTTAACTAAAATTAAATATTTCTCTAATACGTTATTTTTCAAAATTATATCATGGTGCAAGGGAATTCTTTAATCTGAAAATTTGTATTTTAATAAAAATTTATATGTATATGAAGCATAATGAAATATAGGAGGACGTCTTTTGGAGTGGTGAAATTGAAGGAAATCTTCCTAAATAAAAGATGTTTAATTTTTATTCTTTTATTGTTCTTAAAATTTCTTAAAATCTTAATCGATGGTTTCATTACCCAAACAAAATGGTTAAGAAATGATAAAATTTTAATCCTGGATCTCATCCCCATAAACCTCTTGTTTTACATATACACAAGGGGATTAAATAACTCCCTTAAAATGTAGCACTTGGATACTTTCATCATTTATTTACTAAGAGGACTTGGTGATGTAGGAATTCATTCGTGTAATGTGATTTATTTAACTACTGATTTCTAATGTATATCTAAAAGATAAGAGGAAGCTAGGTAGGTAGTTGTTAATCATTTTCAACGATTGGAAATGTCTTGTTGGAACTTTCACTTTGTATTTTTGAAATATAAAAAATCTGGAACTATAGTTACTTTAATAGGCTTAGTGTTAATAAAGAACACCATCATGATAAAATATATTGCATCTTTGATTAAATATACTAAAAATGGTTTAATGATACAATATTTGTACTTTTAATATTACCATTATCGATTTGTAACGTGTGCTTAATTATTCTATATAAATAATATTAATTGAAATGAATTATCACAATGAAAATAAATGGACATAGGTATTTGTGTATATACCTATATAATTATGTTCGTATTTGATTATTTTTCTTCTTTTCTTCTATCTGCAAGACCAAAAATTCTGAAGTCAGTCAGATTGACTAACTTACGTTAGTAGTTATAGTAACGTTGAATCAATATTACATCAGACACATTAATTCCGAATTATATGGAATCAAAGAAATATCTGAAAATAAATCATACTTAAGAATGACCACAGGTTATTACAATCGATTTTTGCTCCTGGTTCAATTACATTTGAATTTCATCGTGAACGACATATTTCATGATAAACTTAGGCAGTATGAAATAATTTATGGCAGAACATGTATTATACGAACCGTTATCCAAATACTAACATCGTTATTCGAACATTTTATTATCTGAACGCCGTATTATACAATTAATTCGACAGTGGAGCCGCTTACATGGCATTTTAATTTCATCGTAACGGAAATGCGTTACATTAACCATAGGAAGTAAATACAAAATAATTAAAGGAATTTGAGTCATAAAAGTGCGTTTAGCTGACGAAGAAATACGACACATCAACGATTATAGGTATTTAAAAACGAAAACCTGTTGTTTATGACTTATAGATTTCTTCAACTGAGAATGAGACTGTACATAACGTCGATTGTCCTCTCAATAACGAAAAGAAATATTAGTTCTTCAGGATTTTCGTGCATTTAATCATTTATCAAAAAGTTTAAATGGTACGGGATATTTTGCACATCAAATATGGCCAAAAAATAGTAATGTAACTCGTAATTATTTAAACACGTCGTGTTCAATTTTGTTATTTTTTTATTTTTATTGTCAATATCAGAGTTCCTTTTTTTGTAAGAAAAAGTGAAAATTAATATTGCAAATTAACTACTCTATTATTGGAATATTTTAATTCGATTAATTAATTTAACTCTTTGCACTCGGTGATTTTTTCGATATTTTTCTGCCATAAAGTCGACGATATTTTATATTTTATTTTATGTTTTATTTTATTTTATTTTATTTTATATTCATATTTTTATTTGATATAAAATGGCAAATGCAAATTAAAATGCAAATTAAGACATAAAATTATTTTGCTTCGATATTCCACGCATCGTTGGGTAATTGTAAATTTGATATATTAATTAACATCTTTAATTAAAATATCAAATTATTAAAAAAAATCTTTAGAATCTGATTAAATGGCGACTGAGAGGCGCCTCTCGAGTGCAAAGGATTGAAAAATGAAGGTACTATTGCACTGTATTACTGTAGCACTGTAAGCTCTCCTATGCAGGTTAGATGATGAAGAAATTAGTTAATAAATTAAGTAAGAAAATTTATATTTCACAAGAAATAGGTATGTAGTCATCATCCACATGTTCGATAAACCTTGTTTTCGAAATCTCTAGTATTTCTCACAAAATTATTGAATTGTGTGAACGTAAGATTGCTTTACCTTCCCTTCATACGTTTCAATCCTATTATATTACATAACTGTCCGAGCTTTTAGATCCGCGAATGTTTAACCTTAGTATCAAGGACACAATGCTTTGAGTTGTTGGTTTTAAGCAAGTAGATGCAATTACAAATAAATATCCACGTCACATCCTGAAAGATAGTGATGACCTTATATTTTATACATTTCAAAGCAGTATTTGTAACGCATAGCATGATCAATAGCAACGTGAAAATTGTATCTAACTATCTCTTTAATATTATAATAACAATATTAAAATAATAATTATCCATTAATCTATGATATTTATATTTCAATGTACTCATACAGAAATCTATATGAGATTCAATTTAGATCAAATAATAAATCTTAAACTTTATTCTTTTCCTACTCGTCATAAATTACACAATCGAAGCCTGAACAGTATTATTAACACAATTTCATTTCAACTCGCAAAAATCGGTGCCCTGGCTAATCGCATTTAGAAATATCATACTCCAGCGTAATCTGGTTTTTCTGTCAATCGTGGATTATGTAAATCCTCAGGGTAGACATTTAAGCCATAGAAACACATTTTGTGATCTACATTTCCGAGTAGCAAAGCCGGCTAAACACTCAGTCGAGTTTACATATCAAATTTCCCTCGCCAAAAAGATTTTGGACGAGAGAAAGGATTATTTCACTGATCCGATTTCATTCATCCCTTTGTGCATCAACGTCGCTTGCGTATAACGAAAATAATTTTTTAACGCATCTGCCGATCGTCGACAGTTTTACGACGATTAAGAATCAAAGTCGAGCAAGAGATACTTCTATTATTTCATTCCTGGATTATTCGTCCTATTTTTCGTTGATATTTCGGCTTGAATGAACACCGATGCACGAAAATATTCGAATGTTTATATTTGCTACATTTGACAAGTGAAGTATGCATATTAAATTAAGGGATTGTAGACAATATTGTACGTGTAACACAGGAAAAGTGTCAAGATTCTGTTAATAAAATTGGGAAACATTTGAGTAATATATTCGATACGTCCAATGTATTTATTACAAATATGTATTGTTGAATTTCAAAATATTCGATTGAAATGTGTTATAATAGTGAAAGCTGCATTAAGTCGGAAGATTATATGGATAAAATTAAAAATTAACTTCAACGATAATTATAATATTTATTATATACTTTAATTATTATTGGTATATAATTTTTATTATGTATTTATTATAAAAGGTGATCCTAAAAATATTCGAATGAAATGTGTGAAAATAATCTGCTACTATGGAGTTATAAAGGTTTAATAGTCTTTTATCAAATAAGAGTTAACAGTTATACGTTGAATTTCGTATTTATCCATCGTAAAATGAAGATTTAGCATGATTTTCATTGGTATATCAAAATACATGAATTTACAAAGAATAATTGTATCATCAGTGAGTTTCAATTGTTAGTCAAAAGTATTATTAATTAAAGGAAGTTTTAATACGATAGTGATTTATCTTTTTGTTGCTTGCGATAACAATAAAGCAAATTTCCAATGAACACACTAGCGCCACCACAATTCGTAACTGCAATAAACTTACCGTCAATGAACTGCTCATTTGCCAAATTGATTCTCTGCACAAAAAAGCAGGAATTTCTTGTAAATACAAAAGGTTGAATAGTTATGTAACCTTAAAATTAAATTATTAAATTAAATTAAAATTAAAGTAAAATCACAATTATTTGATAATTGTGATAAATCAATAATAAAAGATTTGGGGATTTTTGACTGATTTCTGCAAAGTGATTAAATTTTTAAGAGGTTAGCCTATTAAACGTTGCAAATGTAAGCATTTCAATTCTTTCATGCATTTCAAATGAATGTCGCGAGAGAGCGTGAATAACTTCGTAGAGAAATTTTGGGTTTGGTGAATTCTTTAATTCATTTTCCTGCGTCCCACGTTTAGCGGTGCAGAACAGGAAGAACGACATTCGGTTCGCCGCGGAAGTTTCGTGTTTCTGGGCGGTGCACTCGCGAAGGCTGGTAATGTCCTATGCTTAAAATAGAATTTCCACTGCGAAGTTTTCAAAGTTTGACCATATTTCGGAAACTTTCATTTTTTCTCTTAAACCACAATTTTTTTGTCTATCACACGATGTAATAATTATTGCAGTATTAATGGATTGCATGAAAATGGTAATTATACAATATTAAGTTTGTATGAAAATGTAAATAATTGTGAGATAGGGA
>NW_016909136.1:118004-128385 GCF_001483705.2 Eufriesea mexicana
AATATAAACTATTAATTATCTATTAATTATGAATTTTATTTTTTGATTAATTAACTATTAATTATGAACTATTAATCTGTTTATAAAATTAGAAATTATTTATTATAGTTATTAATTACAAGTATATTACAACGTATAAAAATTCTATAATTTGATTTAAAAGATTCTGAAATAATAATTTTTAAACTGAACTTAAATAAAGTGTGTATAATAATTAAAACAATAAATAAGTAATTATATGAGATAAATAATATGTAACAATATGCTCAAAACTTAAAATTACCTTACATATTACTACACTTAGAAATACTTATACTTCTTATGTCATAGCTAAACATTATTTTGTGTAAAATATTATTCCAAATCACAATATTTACTATTTGTAGTTCATAGTAAAAAAATTCAATCCCAAATTTGATCAACTAAATTTTAGAACAAAATAAAGGGAAATGAAATTAAAAGGGTCGCTATTTCCTAGTTGTGACTACGATTAAAACGATTATGAACGCACAACTTTTGCATGAAATTGCAGTGTAACGGCAATTTCGGCTCGCAAGTTGTAAATGGAACAAAAAATGAAACTGCGAGAAATAAATTTTCTCACAATTCGTTCGAGGGTTCGTGACTGTGACGCAGGAACCGAAGGTTCAGAGGGATTTGGCCCAGATCCAGTTTATATTCTGTATACCTAAGCCTGAGAGCGCAGGCCAACCCTGTATAATGGAGGGGGGGGGGGGGGGCATTTAATTTATAGTATGAAATATACGGACAACGTGCAATCCCTTACGGTTCTCTCATTATAATAATAATTTGCGACTGCGTTTAGCGATAGAATTTATGTGAATTCGGTTCGTGCATCTGAACAGAAATAGCTCATCCCAAATTATGGGTGAAATTGAAATGTTATCAACAAACTCAACCCTTCTAATATAATCCTTGAATTCAATAACAATGTAAATAATATTTATAGATTTATAGTAAGTGGGTAAATATGTGATCGTATAAATATTCACAGCACTTGAAGTAAAAAATTTCTTACATTTTTTTGCTTTTAAATTAATTGCGTTCAGTATAAAATTATAAATAGTAGTAAAAGTTATATTTATTTCGTTTCACTTAAAAATTAATATTAACGCTTTAATACAAGAGAATGTACTCTGAAAAATAAATAAAGTATTGGCATGTAAAAAAAATAAAATTTGATATAAAAATTTGTTATTCATGTATTTGAAAATTACTCAATTATAACTGTGGCATCTTTTCCAAAAAATAATCTAAATTTTATATGTAAAATATATTTGCACATACTACTTAGCTATATATTTATTCAGATTTTTATATTATAATATTATTATATATAAAATTATAATAAGAATAATATTTATAAATTTTCTTAAGAACAAATAATAGAAGTACTATCTCTTGTGGTATACATTACCCTGAAATAAGTTTATATTATACATTTACAACATCTTTAAGCATAAAACAGTTAAATTTAATATAACTTAACTATAAACATATAAAATAAACTTACTCTACTCTCCAACTTATTCCCTCCACGATTAACATAAAATTTGTTTAAATTGTAAAAAGAATTTAAAAGATCACATTTTCATTAATCACTTTTCAACTAACCTTCTTCTATCTGAAAATCGTATATCTTTTCTGTAATTTGGAACACGATTAAATAATTTCAAATTATAAGCAAACTTTTATTCATCTCCTAAACTTAAATTCGAATTTGTGAAACTCGACAGTGTTACACATTACCACGTCCCCACCTCTCCGTGCTTCACAAACTTCAACACAATGCAAGAAACCCGCAAATCTCGCAAAATAGCACTACCAGTTTTTTCCACTTGCACCGAACGTTCAAAGATCTCTTCACAGATCCGATCTAGAATCTAGATCTATCCTCGCAGCCTACCCTGCGAATACAACGCAGGGTTACTAAGTAGACTCTACGATGGAAACGGGGAGCACGGCGAATGTATAATACAGAATATATAGATTCGGGTCCAAGAGACCCTCACGAGAAAATCTTTAATCTCTGCTCAGCGAGGAAAAACGAGCACACGAGAAACGACGTTGCACCAACGTCCAAGGATTATGCACGAGAAATTTTAAGATCCTCCGCTCGCCATTGTCAGCCATGCCACAACGGCTTCGTGGGGCTCGGGGGGCATTCTCTCGGTGGATTCTGTGTACCAGAAGCGGCATAAACATATAAAGTTATCAAACTCGGAACGGTCAAATAATCGTATCGATACACGATGCATAATACCGAAATTCCGTAATATATACGTGGTGTGAACGAGGCTTTAACCACGAAACGCCGATCGGATTCTCGAGTTCGTTTGTCTGGATACGTAAATCCAGATGATAATAATTTATTGAAAGGCCTTTTTTACACGATGGCCTGTTGCCTTCTGGGAATGTTTTTCACCTTGCGTTATGACCGTTCGATGTCCACGATGGCAAGTATTAGTCGGTCTGCTCTTTGCAGGCTTTTTCAGGTTGTTTGTTTGTCATTGGATCTCCAATGCCGAATCAACATATTATACAGCTTTATTGTGTGTATATTACGCGATTTTCATAATACGGTGGGCACGTGGGTTTCTTCTTGCAGTCGGCTAGCGAGGAATTTCGATCATGGACAAGATCGCTGGATTGGTTGTAGTGATTGATGGTGATAACAATTCTTTGTAACGATTTCACGTTACATTTGTCAATTAGTATAAGAAAAATGTATAAAACTTATTTTGAAAGACATTTTAGGCGAGTAAAAGTATACACTTATAGAATTTTGGTTAAAGGGATAAACGAGAATTGAATTATTAAAGCTTCGTGTTGACAAAATTTATTTCAATTATCGACGTGTCGTAATTTATATTAAGTTATTTGCTTAATTAAGAACGAGTGATCCATACTCCCACCTTTTGTAGTAATGGTTACATAGATTTTTAAATATATATGTGTTGATATAATAAAGGAGCGATGTCAGTAAGAAAAGGATGAGTGGAACAAGTATACTTACATGGGATGGCAATATCTAATGAATCCAGGTTATCGTGATAAATGAGTATGCGTGTAATGATTGAGGTGTTGTGTGAATTGTGTATGTTCGTGTAATGTATGAAAGAAGAAAGAACAAAACGAGAGTGATTTCGCATAGGTCACTTTTAATTGAGTTTTACGAGTGAAAAGAGGGTGAGCATGTGATTGTGATAAATTAATTATATTTAAACTTAATATGTGTCTTTGATCATTTATCGTAATTAAATAAAGAATTGTTCTTATAGTTATTGAAATTTCATCCACCACTAACATATACTGCATATTTGTAAATAAAATATGCAATTTATAATAATTTAACTTTGAAAAAAATAGAAAATAATACAAAATAGGTATTATTTTTTTTTTATTTTAACACTGAATATCTTCAAACTCACAAGGTTTAAAACTAAACCTAACATGTCCTAAATAACCATTCTTAAAACCATCATTTAAAATTCCTCATTGAACCTTATCGTCTTACAAGAACAGTGCAAGTACTTCGGGACACCGATTTAGTTCAAACTTTGCAGGCTTGTAGATGTCGTAATGCAGTTTAAGAAAATATATAATTATAGCGGCAATTACTCACTAGTTTTTGAAATATTTACAATTCAAGTTCCATTACTCCATTAATTATAGATTTATTTGAACTATTATGCAAGTGCGGTCGTGATCTAACAGCGATACTCAAAAATTCTTTTATTCAAGGACCGTGGTTCGATTCCCGTTTTCCCATAGTTTGGTAGTTTTTTAATCTATTTTTAATTTTGTGTTCATTTTTCGTCTATGAAAACAATGCAAATAAACAATTGCAAATAAAATTTCTTAATAAAAAAATTAATTTTCTACTCTTTCTTATGCTAGTATATATTTATTACAAAATAATAAGAATATTATGCAAGAAAAACAGTTTTCTATAGCAATCTTATTTACCACTAACTAATTATTAAATTAAACATTGTATAAGAATGTTGCTTATAATTCTAATTTTGCTGTGTAGCTATAAATGTTCATGAATTAATTACAGAAACTTGGAAATTTATTAATTTTCTACTGCCGAATAAATAAAATATTTTACCGCCTGCGATCAGCGCCATCTATGATTTGGGCTCAAAAATCAAGAAAGTGATAGGAATATAGAATAGGCGAGGAGGTTGTCGAATAGCTTGTCACGTGACAGACAAGGACAGTGAGGGGATAGAAAAGAATAGAAGGGTTCCGACAGAGAAAAGTTAATAAATTACTCAATTTCCGTTATTAATTCATGAACTTTCATAATTTCATTGCAAATCTGGAACTTTAGGCAACATTCCTATATAATTTTCGTTAAGAATTTAACTCTAATTTGTTAGTTATTAATTATCGTTTGATGGCGTCCATGATATCGTATCATCGACCGTCATGACCTTCTGCAAAAGATATTTAATACTACACGAAACCATACTCAAAATGTGAACAAAAGTGATATGTGGAAGTTCTCGAAGGATCTCCCGTTACGATGTAATTATAAAAGTTCATAAATTAATCGCAGGAATTGAGTAATTTATTAATTATCTATTAAAAATTCAAAAAGGAACAATTAGCACCACCTATAATTTTTATCTGGAACTAACGGAGCACAAGCTTCCAGATAAATATTATAGGTGGCGCTGACTGTTCCTTTTTGAATTTTTATTAGAAAATTAACAAATTGCTCGATTTCTGCAATTAATTTATGAACTTTTATAATTGCATCGCGAAGGCAGATCCTTCAAGAATTTTCCAATATATTTTTCGATATAAATTTGTCCCTAATTAATTAATTATTAATTATTATTCTACGCAGTGTTTGAATTGGTGACAAAGACGCCATTGGTTTTTCATTAATTACTATCCTTTACGCAATTAATTTATGAAACTTTATGCACTCATTATAAAAACAATGTTCTTGCGAATCTTCTCATATCACTTTTGTTCACATTTTGCTTCTAGTTTCGTTCAGTATTAAATATCTTTGCAGAAGGTCATGACGGTCGATGTTACGAAACCATGGACGCCATTAAACGATAATTAATAACTAACAAATTAGAGTTAAATTCTATACGAAAATTATATAGGAATGTTGCCTAAAGTTCCAGCTTTGCAATGAAATTATAAAAGTTCATAAATTAATAATGGAAATTGAGTAATTTATTAACTTTTCTCTGTCGGAACCCATCTATCCTTTTCTATCCCCTCTCTGTCCTTGTCTGTTACGTGACAAGCGATTCGACAACCTCCTCGCCTATTCTGTATTCCTATTACTTTTACGACCATATGGTCCAAAATAATAGATGGCGCTGATTGAAGGCGCTCGAATTTGAATCGGTTATTATCTTAATAAATTAATTCGGCAGTGGAAAATTAACAAATCCTGAGTTTCAGTAATTAATTCATGAATTTTTATAATTGCAACACACCCTCTGTGCAGTAATTATTGCAAATTAATTAATTAAAAAGGAATTTATCTAGAATTACCAAAGGTGTTAAATGCATAAAAAAAATAAGTATGTATAATTTTCTTCCTATCTCAATCAAATTAATAGTAACTTTTGATAGAACATCTATAGATTTGTAATATTTTATGCATGAAACCTATTTGATAATTCTAATATTCAAATGAATCAAACACTTGGTACAAAGATTATCCTGTATCATTTATTCAATTGCATTATCAATACAAATCTTAATCTGTAATATTCATTGCATAATTCTCACAGAGTTTACTTTCCTTGAAACAAATCTGCAAACAAAATTGCTCTATTACTCTTAGATGTCGAAGAATATTAGTTTCACCAAAAAGTGTAATTTATATGTGAGATCTTTCTCCTTCTCACTTTCTATATGCAGTTGTATTCATTGCTGTTGCACAACTTTTATTCTGTAGATAAGTTGAAAAATACACAGCTTCCATCCACAATTTCTTTTCCATTTCAATCGTACAGGAGTGCTTGTGTTTTATTCAGTAATATTCGAATAAGCATTTCCATTCAGTTGATGTGTATACAGTGTCGTATAATCTAGTATAATTACTTTTTGTCTGCACCAATTTTTGAATTCTTGACTGGTAAACCCTCCTTTTTCCGTTATCGCATTTAAATCTCTATGTTATTCCACTTTGCCTCTGCTGCTGCAACAGAAACAATCTCTGTAATGCTTCAATATTTGATTCCATAACATAAATCCTCACAAAATTAATAAAATCTAAGACTATCATTACATACCTACTTCTATTCCATGTCTCTGGCTCTATAAGCTCATATAAATCAGAATGCTTTGTCTCCAACTGGCTTTTCAACCTTACTCTTGTCTCTCCAAAAGGAATTTTCGATTGCTTTAGTTCATAAAAATATCCTGCATTCTCCAATTCCTGTCTTAAGTACGCCTTTCGTTAATTTTATTTCCAATGCTTTCTCAGACAACTCTTTCATGTTCCCTATACATAGATTCCCCAATTTTTTGTGCCTCTCTACCAGCTTCTTGTTCCACTATACTAGTATAAAGTTCATCATTATACATCTTCTCTACAAATATTTCTTCTTTGTTCTTATGAACTATTACTTCATTTTCCTTGAGCATTACTTCACCACCATCTCCAGTTATCAGATTTACTGACAATAAATTCTGTCTCAAGTGTAGAACACAAACAATATTCAAGTATCTTGCTCTATTCTAACTTTCGCTTTAGCTTCCATGGAAATGTTTCTTCATACTACTCCAATTTCCATTCTTATTTCTTCCTATTTTTACAATGTTCCAGTTTATTAACCATATGAATAATTGCTCTCGAGTCCAAAACCCATTATTCTGTTCCAGCGCTCCCTGTCAAGAAGCACAGTTTCCGTTTTTTATCTTGACCTCTCTTTCTTTCCTTCGTGTTTTTAAAATAACAATCTAAATGATTTCTCCAAATAATTAAACTTCTTACATGTAACACACAGAGAGTACACTTCTTAAGTTTCGTCTTTTCCTCCTAATCCTAGAAATTTATCTGATTTTTATCTTAATCTCTCAAAACTAAAATATTTAATTTCTTTGTTACCTTATTTGTTTATCCAATATGTACTTGCAAAATGTCTAGTGGAGTTGCATTTGAAACACCACTTCTCCTGAAGTTTGAAGGCTAGAGATCTGCTTTTCCCCTTGCTTCCTCGGCAATCAGTTCAGTTTTGAGATTATCTATCTCCTTTTCTTCATTCTTTGTTAACTCTCTGGCATTTGCAAATACACAATCTAAAAACATACATAAGATTTTAGTTATAAGCATTGTTTTTTCTATCTTACTCTCTAATGCATATAATTTGAAAACTTACCTGTCAGCCACATAATGTGCGTTTCAATATCACGTTTAAATTTATATTTATACATGAAAAATACCACTGTAACGGAATATATTTGATATTCTTATCCTTTTCATAGACATTGCTGAATGTTACCCAGATTTTTGCCTTACTGCAGCATTTCAATTCTATATTGAATTTATCTTTTCTTTTCATAACTATTATTAATTATTCGTTTTCCATTTCTTCAATAATCCTTATATTTGCATGAGTTAGTCATCGATGCTACACACCTTTGTTTGTTAATCCATATGCTTCCTCGTTTATGTTTTCTGATCCACATAATATGCACTTCCTCTTCTCAATCCTTTCAACTGAACTTCAACATTTTCTTTATATACTTCATCTTTCTGAAACTTAACAGATTAGTGATGGTCCTTCACTTTGATCACTGATATCAATATTCACTCAAATCAAGAACACAACATACCTTTCAATCTGACTGTAATCTCCATATCTCTGCATCTGACAAACCCCTCTTCCTTTCTCAATCCTTATTTCGCCACAAAATATATCTGTCCTGGATGTCATATGGCAAGTCGACCTAGAATCCAAAAGACATATCGTAACTTATATCTTTATATTACTGCATCAATCCTTCCTTGCTAAAAAAATAATTCTTACCATATTTTTCTCCTACTGCACGTGACCACATATTTCAACAGAATATATTCCTTACAGAATCAGGCTCTGCTGTCACTAATAAAAGGCAGAAAAAGAATGGCGTATATCTTACACTATTTATTTGCGAATGAAGGTTATGTTAAAACAAACACAAATTCTTTTACATGATGCATGCACACCTCAATGGACACAACAATGTCTCCCACGTTTTTCTGCAATCTTTTACGCATTTCTGGAAAATAATAGGCCAACAAATTAGGGAACAGTTTGTTGTATCGAGTGATAGCGAAGAAACCCCAAAAAAATCGAACTATAAAAAACCTAAGCCACGAGAGATAACGATGCAGCATGACCTGCCACACTCTACCCCTTTCGGCACTGTATTTAAACAAAAAGGCAAGAAACGAAAAAAAAACACTGATTCCATTAAAGGAGGGAAGAATCAACCGAGTGATAAAGAAAAATATAAATCAAAAGCGGATGTTTCAAAGAGCTAAGCCACGAGAGATAACTTCGCACCACGACCTGTTACAACCGTCCACTTCCGACACTGTATTTAGAAAAAAAAAACGGCGAAAATCGAATAAAAACCACTGATTCTATTAGAGAAGAGCCTGTTCTATCGAGTGATAATGAAAAATCGGAATTCAAAAATGAAGCTTCAAAGAACTAAGCCACGAGAGATAACGTCACAGTACGACCTGTCACACGGGTCCACTTCCGGCACTGTATTTAGAAAAAAAGCGGCGAAAATCGAAAAAAAACCACTGATTCTATTAGAGAAGAGCCCATTCTATCGAATGATAATGAAAAATTAAAATCAAAAGCAGAAGTTTCAAAGAACTAAGCCACGAGAGATAATGTCGCAGTACGACCTGCCACGCCCATCCACATTCGGCACTGTATTTAGAAAAAAACCGGCGAAAGTCGAATAAAACCCACTGATTCGATTAGAGAAGAGCCTTTTCTATCGAGTGATAATGAAAAATCGGAATTCAAAAATGAAGCTTCAAAGAACTAAGCCACGAGAGATAACGTCGCACCACGACCTGTCACAAGCGTCCACTACCGGCACTGTATTTAGAAAAAAAAGCGGTGAAAATCGTAAAAAAAGCACTGATTCTATTAGAGAAGAGCCCGTTCTATCGAGTGATAATGAAAAATCATAATTCAAAAATGAAGCTTCAAAGAACTAAGCCACGAGAGATAACGTCACAGTACGACCTGTCACACGGGTCCGCTTCCCGCACTGTATTTAGAAAAAAAACGGTGAAAATCGAAAAAAAACCACTGATTCTATTAGAGAAGAGCCCGTTCTGTCGAATGATAATGAAAAATTAAAATCAAAAACATAAGTTTCATAGAACTAAGCCACGAGATGTAACGTCGCAGTACGACCTGCCACGCCCTTCCACATTCGGCACTGTATTTAGAAAAAAACCGGCAAAAATCGAATAAAACCCACTGATTCGATTAGAGAAGAGCCTTTTCTATCGAGTGATAATGAAAAATCGGAATTCAAAAATGAAGCTTCAAAGAACTAAGCCACGAGAGATAACGTCACAGTACGACCTGTCACCCGGGTCCACTTCCGGCACTGTATTTAGAAAAAAAACGGTGAAAATCGAAAAAAAACCACTGATTATATTAGAGAAGAGCCCGTTGTATCGAGTGATAATGAAAAATTAAAATCCAAAACAGAAGTTTCAAAGAACTAAGCCACGAGAGATAACGTCGCAGTACGACCTGTCACACGGGTCCACTTCCGGCACTGTATTTAGAAAAAGAACGGTGAAAATCGAAAAAAAAACACTGATTCTATTAGAGAAGAGCCCGTTCTATCGAATGATAATGAAAAATTAAAATCAAAAACAGAAGTTTCAAAGAGCTAAGCCACGAGAGATTACAACGCAGTACGACCTGCCACGCCCTTCCACTTTCGACACTCTATTTCGAAAGATAACGGCGAAAATGGAGAAAAGGTAGATCTGTTGATCACAGTAGAGCCTACGGTGATGAGTTATAACGAAATATTCTAATGCGGGGCAGGAATGTCATATATATAAGCGGAGAAAGGTAACGGGATAATTTGATTTTGCACGCACTCATACGTCCGTCACCATATGTCGAAAATGAACGGTCCAAATCGAAAAGAAATTGGCCTACTGATCAGGAAACATTCTATTCTAACGAGTGATATCAAAATATGGCAATGCAAGATCGAAATTTCCTATATCTAAACGATTACGATAACACGTAACAACACAGCACAATTTGATACACACTTGCACTTGCATCACTTTATGTCACATATATACCGTCGAAATCAAAGAAAGAATAGG
>NW_016909136.1:129328-133356 GCF_001483705.2 Eufriesea mexicana
TTCTATCGAGTGATAATGAAAAATCATAATTCAAAAATGAAGCTTCAAAGAACTAAGCCACGAGAGATAACGTCACAGTACGACCTGTCACACGGGTCCGCTTCCCGCACTGTATTTAGAAAAAAAACGGTGAAAATCGAAAAAAAACCACTGATTCTATTAGAGAAGAGCCCGTTCTGTCGAATGATAATGAAAAATTAAAATCAAAAACATAAGTTTCATAGAACTAAGCCACGAGATGTAACGTCGCAGTACGACCTGCCACGCCCTTCCACATTCGGCACTGTATTTAGAAAAAAACCGGCAAAAATCGAATAAAACCCACTGATTCGATTAGAGAAGAGCCTTTTCTATCGAGTGATAATGAAAAATCGGAATTCAAAAATGAAGCTTCAAAGAACTAAGCCACGAGAGATAACGTCACAGTACGACCTGTCACCCGGGTCCACTTCCGGCACTGTATTTAGAAAAAAAACGGTGAAAATCGAAAAAAAACCACTGATTATATTAGAGAAGAGCCCGTTGTATCGAGTGATAATGAAAAATTAAAATCCAAAACAGAAGTTTCAAAGAACTAAGCCACGAGAGATAACGTCGCAGTACGACCTGTCACACGGGTCCACTTCCGGCACTGTATTTAGAAAAAGAACGGTGAAAATCGAAAAAAAAACACTGATTCTATTAGAGAAGAGCCCGTTCTATCGAATGATAATGAAAAATTAAAATCAAAAACAGAAGTTTCAAAGAGCTAAGCCACGAGAGATTACAACGCAGTACGACCTGCCACGCCCTTCCACTTTCGACACTCTATTTCGAAAGATAACGGCGAAAATGGAGAAAAGGTAGATCTGTTGATCACAGTAGAGCCTACGGTGATGAGTTATAACGAAATATTCTAATGCGGGGCAGGAATGTCATATATATAAGCGGAGAAAGGTAACGGGATAATTTGATTTTGCACGCACTCATACGTCCGTCACCATATGTCGAAAATGAACGGTCCAAATCGAAAAGAAATTGGCCTACTGATCAGGAAACATTCTATTCTAACGAGTGATATCAAAATATGGCAATGCAAGATCGAAATTTCCTATATCTAAACGATTACGATAACACGTAACAACACAGCACAATTTGATACACACTTGCACTTGCATCACTTTATGTCACATATATACCGTCGAAATCAAAGAAAGTCGAAGAAAGAATAGGCAAACTATTAAGAAATTGACTGTGCCGAGCAATGCTAACCAATATCCCAGTGGACGATCGCGTTCTGGAATCTACATTCGATAACACGTAACTATTCTGTTCTCTTATATGATTCGCACTTATACTAATTCATGTCGCACATGTGTCGGTAGACGTGATTGGTCCTTTCGTAAATATCACGAAGATGTTAAAAAAGTTCATTGTTCCGAAAGAATAACTGATACTGCGCTTTATCGTTGTTGAATATTAATTTCGTCAGTTGCAGTAACTAAAACACTGAACAATGATGGCACTACTTTACGAAAAGTTTTGTTCCGACACTGAAAACTTAACTTTAACGTGCATAAACATTTGTCCATGTGTTATCGACATGATGGATTCGCGTCGACTAGAAGTGGGCTGCGATTGGATAAGCTATGCTTGTTTTCGTAGGAAGATTCTTCGGGTCTGAGATAGGCATGTACTAAAGTATCGCTATAGAATATCAGACGATGTCTTATATTCATTAATAACAATGATGCAAATAGAAATATATTTCTGTTATGAAAATAATAAATTAAATTCGTTAAATTTGTTAAAAATTTGCTTTTGTAACTTTAAAATGTTGTTTCAAAGACTTATATGTTAAAAAGTATTGTTACGAAGAATTAAATGGCACTTTTATATTGTTTCTATAATGTGTGCATGTAATTTATGAATTAATTGCATAGAAGTTAGTAATCAGTGGAAAACCAATAGCATCTTTGGCATGAGTTCATGTCCTCTGTGCAATAATTATTAATAATTAATTAATTTATTAAGGAAAAATTTATAAATGCATAAATTATTGTAAATATATATTTGCATCTGACAATAGTCAGTTTACATTTCTTTCAGGTAGGAAGATAATTATACATACATATATATTATATTTTATGGTTTTGAGTTTTTGTTAATTCTAGTGTCAACCTGAATCATACTTTTCAGTGGTACAAAGATTATACTGTATCATTTATTTAATTACATTGCCAATACAAATCCTAATCTGTAATATTCATTAGGTAATTCTTGCACAGTTTACTTTCCTTAAAATGAATCTACAAACAAAAAATATTAGTTTCTCCTGAAACACATAATTTATATGTGAGATCTTTCTCCTACTCACTTTCCATATGTACCTGTATTCATTGCTTTTGCAGAATTTCTATTCTGCAGATAAGTTGCAAAATACACAGCTTCCATCCACAATTTCTTTTCTATTTCAATCGTACAGGAGTGCTCGTATTTTATTCAGTAATATTCGATTAAGTCTTTCCATTCAATTGAGGTGTATACAGTGTCGTATAATCCTGTATAATTACTTTCTGTCTGCACCAATTCTTGAATTCTCCGCTGGTAAACTCCTTTTTCCGTTATTGCATTTAAATCTGTATTTTATTCCACTTTGCTTCTGCTGCTGCAACATACTTAAACATCAGTAATGCTTCAGTATATTATTCCATAAAATATATCAAAACAAAATTAGTAAAATCTAAGACTGCCATCGCATACCTATTTCTGTTCCATGTCTCTGGCTTTATAGGCCCACACATATATCAGAATGTATAATTTCTAGCTGCTTTTCTTGGACAATTCTTTCTTGTTTTCTATATTTAGCTGTCCCAATTTTCTGCATCACTACCAGCTTCTTCTTTCTCCTTACTAATAATGTTCCAGTTTGTATTTTTCCTTTTGATTCGTCCACACCATAAAGTCAATTAATACGCATCTTCCCTACTAATTCTATCTTTTACTATAGTTTCCATGAAAATGTTTCCCTTTGCTGATTCCATTTCTGTTCTTATTGCTTTTTATTCCTTAAAATATTCTAGTTTCCTCACCATATGGCTGGTTGTTCTTGATTCCAAAATCCATTGTTTTGTTCTTTTGTTCTCTGTCAAGAACCACACTTTCTTCTTTTCTTCTTGATCTCCTTTGCTTTCCTTCATGTTTTTAAAATAACAGTCTTTTTCCAAATGATTACATTTCTTACATGTCCCACACGGAGACCACACTTCTTGAATCTCGTCTTTCCTTCCTAATCCTAGAAATTTTTCTGATTTTTATCCTAATTTTACACAACTAAAATATTTAATTTCTTTGTTACTTTTTTGGTTTTTCCAACATGCACTTGCTATATGTATGCTGGAGTTACATTTCAAATACCATTTCTCTTGAGCTTTACAGGCTAGAGATCATTTTGATGGTCTTGCCTTCTTGTCAATCACCTGAGTTGTGAGATTATCTATTTTCCTTTCTTCTTTCTGCATTAATCCCACACAGTTGCAAATACACGATCTGACAATGTACATAAGATTTTAGTTATAAACATTGTTTATTCTACTTTACGTCCTAATGCATGTAATTTGAAAACTTACCTGTCAGCCACGCAGCGTGGATTACTATATCATGTTCTGTTGTTTTGTATCCTTCTCACAGATATTGCTTAATTTTACCCATATCTCGTAACTTGACATACAGATTGGTACATCAAGTAATAATACCTTCCCTACGATTGAAACTATCAAATTTTGTAATTACACATTTTTAACCAATCTTGTTTGCAATTTCCTACATTTCTTACTTCTTTCATTATATGTCGATACAAACCTTAAGACCATAGCGTGAAGATCACTCTAAATTTTCAAATATGATATCCATCTTGATCCTTTCATCTATTGATACTTCCAATTTTCTTCTCGAATTTTGTTTTCCGCACTCAAACACGTGGCCTACATTCTGTTGGCAGTCCATAACCTGTTGATTTATTTTTTTACTTAAAACATGCAGAACCCACA
>NW_016909136.1:133477-145960 GCF_001483705.2 Eufriesea mexicana
AGTATTAAATATCTTTTGCAGAAGGTCATGACGGTCGATGATACGATATCATGGACGCCATCAAACGATAATTAATAACTAACAAATTAGAGTTAAATTCTTAACGAAAATTATATAGGAATGTTGCCTAAAGTTCCAGATTTGCAATGAAATTATGAAAGTTCATGAATTAATAACGGAAATTGAGTAATTTATTAACTTTTCTCTGTCGGAACCCTTCTATTCTTTTCTATCCCCTCACTGTCCTTGTCTGTCACGTGACAAGCTATTCGACAACCTCCTCGCCTATTCTATATTCCTATCACTTTCTTGATTTTTGAGCCCAAATCATAGATGGCGCTGATCGCAGACGGTAAAATATTTTATTTATTCGGCAGTAGAAAATTAATAAATTTCCAAGTTTCTGTAATTAATTCATGAACATTTATAGCTACACAGCAAAGTTGGAATTATAAGCAATATTCTTATACAATGTTTAATTTAATAATTAATTAGTAGTAAATAAGATTGCTATAGAAAACTGTTTTTCTTGCATAATATTCTTATTATTTTGTAATAAATATATACTAGCATAAGAAAGAGTAGAAAATTAATTTTTTTATTAAGAAATTTTATTTACAATTGTTTATTTACTGTGTTTTCATAGGCGAAAGTTAAATACAAAATCAAAAATAGATTGAAAAAAAAGTACCAACTACCGGGCCGGGAATCGAACCCCAGTCCTCCGGTGTAGGAATTCTCTCGATTGTCGCCTTTAGGTCATGACTTGAAAACTGCTTGAAATAAATATAGAATTAAATATGTAATTAAACTTTAATCGTAAATATCTCAAAAACTATTGATTAGTTGCCGCTATAATGATTTATTTTCTTAAACTGCATGAGGATATCTACAAACTTGCAAATTTTCAACTAAATCAATGACCCGAAGCACTTGTACTCTCCTTGTTAGCCATTCGTTTTCGCAATTTTTATTCCATTATACGCGTAATCAATCTTTCAGTGCCTCGAATTATTTCATTTTTTCAAGATTCTACTCTTTTCTCACTCACCGGTCATTTGATTGTGGTAGATTCAATGTTAAAACAATAAAAATGAATAATTAATATAAAGTTATTAATATTTCATCGACCACTTTTCCTTTAGAACACCTGTATGATTGGGTTTAAACACTGTCAACGAATTTTATGGATAAAAATAAGATAAAAATGTTATATAATTATACTGTTGTAAAGGTTCTTTCAGAAAGTCATAATAATAATTAAATTCAAAATAGTAATGGATTTACGTTTAATGTAGTAGTATAAGGTAAAGAGGCCTATAGAGGAATATTATTTGTATTTCATATTAATTTATTCTATTTTTAATTATGTATGTCGAGCAATGATTTGATTCATTAACTTCAGATTTGATTCGTTACATAAAATCAATAGTACTTATGTGTTTTCATACTTTGAAATATTTATTTTAATTGTAATCAATTTTAATTTTTAAAATTAATTAACTATATAAACGTATAACGGAGCAAAGTTATTATTTCTTTCTTATGTTCTATATTTCTAATTAACAATGTATTAACATTACTTCCATTTTTATTCATATGACACTTTTGTATTATTTTTAATCGTGGAAATATGTGTATTAACTCTTTGCACTTGAGAGGTGAGCTTCAGTCTGCATTTCATAAAATTTGGAAGATCGATATTAATTAATATATCAAATTTAATGTAATGTAACAGTGTGCGAGGTATCGAAATCAAATAATTCTACAATTCTGTTATTATTCAATTCTTTATTTACTGCTCAAAAAAGTATCGTCAGTTTTATAGCAGAAAATCTTTGAATTTCTACTCTTCTCTAGCCAAAAAGTCGTTGAGTGCAAAGGGTTAATAAGACATCCAATATATAATAGATATAGTTGTATTCATTGCAGTATTTATATCACTCGTTCTAGGAATTAATCTTGTTATGGTTAATGAAGTCAGTATGCCCCAAGAATTGACGCAAGTTTTGAGAAAAGTAACGAGGAAGTGAGAAGATTACTGTCGCGACTGTTCATTCATAAATCACCATTTCTAAGAACATTAAAGTGCTTCGTTAATAAATACCATGTGTAAAGCGTTTTGCACGAATGGTATCAGTATGGGACCGGAAATATCGGACCTTTTCTACAGAAATGCCACGCACACATTAATATCCGAAATGAAAATGTTTTATCCTACACACAAATAGCATGCGAAATATACGTTACGACTGTGACGATATTTAATAATTTAATTTTTACTACATTATTATATCATTTTAAATAACAAACTTTCAAGAACTCGACTTTTATGTAATTGGCTTGCACTTCATTTATTTTCCCACAATTAATTTTTACTACATTATTAATGATTTTTGATGTTATTATATTTGTAGTGCTTTTACTGTATGGCATTTACAATAGAAATAAAATGTTTTTAGAGTATTTAGTGTATAGTATTGGTTTTATGAGAGTGAGTGTTGGTTTTATATGTGTGAATGTTAATGAGGAAGAATAAGTGAAAGTTATTTGGGATGATATAAATATAATATATGCGAGTGAAATCTAGTATGAATATTGTTAAAAAGTATTTAAAAGAATGTGTTACAATAAAACAGTTACGTGTGAATCATCATAGAGTAAACATGTGTTAGTAAGAGTGAGAGAGGGAGAGAAGAATTTTCAAGATGGAGTCAATATTTGTGTTTAAAATAGTTTATTTAAAATTGTTGTTAATAATTAAATATTATTATCTAAATATATTAATTTGTTGACTGTTAAAAAACATGGAAGATATTGTTATTCATTTCTATTCACATTTAGTACCCACTAATTATTTCAATCTTGAGAAGAATTTCATTGATTGTTTATTTATAGAACATTTTGTTTTATTAAAATATACTTTCCTTCTATTTCCATAACAAAAAATATTTTCTTTTATTGAAAACTATAATGTTACAATATATAAAAGTAGACGATTTCTTTTGTACTTAAGTATTTATTGTTTAATTTAATAAATAAAAATTACAGTGTATATCAACGACAGGTTAGTGATAAATGTGATAATTATGGAATATATTTATTATATATTATATATTATACTTGCAATAAATATATTAAAATGATAAGCAAGAATATAAAGATATATAACTGTTTAGCTAATTAAATTTAAGTCAAGCTTCTACAATAAGCCTTCGTAGTAAATTTATTCAAATTTACAATTTTATTATATTTGGTTGATCAGAAAGTAATTTTGTATAAAAAAATAAAATATTTATTCATTATAAGAAAATCTTTTATAAAAAAAGTTTTTAGAAAATTTCGAGAAAAATTCGTTTAAAGGTTTCGAAACGTAATTTTTCATACGTATCCTTAATTTTTCGATAATCAGTCATTCCTACTTCAAACATATGACCATCTGCTTCGACTTTAGTCCATTGCATGGCTGATAGACTGCATCTACGGGCGATTACAACCTTCTTTAGAATTTTCAAACGATCGTCTATCAGCTGTTTTAATCCTTTCTTCATCGAGCGTGTCGTATAGTGCAGCAGCTATTAGTCTCATAGTTATATCCATAGTACTCGTAATAAATCATACACTAGACAAGCCTTTCTCGAAAACATTAGCAGCGATATAAGTAGCAATTTTTGCGTCTGTAACGGTGGTAAACAAACTTTTCGGAGCTAAACGCCGAATAGAATAGAATCAAAATTTCATTTTGATTTTGGGACAATCTATACAAAACAGACCAAAAGTAGACATATATAACGTCGACTCTCAACTTTTCTGATGTTACAATCTTTAAAATCGTCCCTGTCCTGTAAACTGTCATGTCAAGTCATTATGCATATACCAGTGAGTCATGACTTCACACTTCTTACATCCAACAATGGATCGTTTTAAAGTCTAGGACCTTCGTACATTACTTTCAAGACTTTAGATTATTATTTAGGAAAAAAAAGTTTCTATTGTTTCAAAATTTTAAACTGCTTTGCTTCCTCCCGATTTTTCTGGTGTTACGACCTTTAAAATCGTCTCCGTGCTACAAACTGTCATGTTAAGTCGTTACACATATACCAATGCGTTGTGCCACACAAGATCTCGAATAGGCTTCATACTGCTTGGGTCCAAAAATAGTTTGTTTTAACTGTAACCGTTCGTGCACCATTCTTAAGACTTCGGACTACCGTTTGAGCAAGAAAAAATTCGATTTTTTCGAAATTTTTTCCTACCCTCTTAAGACAGCTACGAAACAAACAGACAGCGGTTGATGTAACGATCTTCCACCGTACTAAAAATCGTCGTGATGGAAAGCACCGCGGGAGGCTGAATGGTGAGAAAGCGGTAATAACGCAACGAGCAGTTCCGACTAACAACGTGTCAAGCGGCCGATGCAAGTAGTCGACGGGGTCCTAGGCACGTATAAGAGGGAAAAAGGGATGGATAAAGTGGGGCAGAAAGGGGGTGGGCCGGTGCGGGCCCTTTGTTAAGACGCGTGCCCTTGCACGTGTGCACGGCCAATGCCTACGCATTTCTGTCTCACAGTATGCCAGGGTGCAGGGGCGGATTTCGAAGCCATAAATTTTTTTCCAAATCGCCGCTACGAAACTTCCACTTCCGTGGCTTACGTGAGCAACAAGTATTTTGGGGGACGAAGCTGCGGATACCGGCTGTCTCCTGGGATTTTTCTGGAGAGAAAGATGGTGAGTGTAAAGAGGGGGTGGTTTATTTAAAGTAGCGATTTTGTTGTATTTTGTTGGATGAAAATGATGAGACACGTATTGTTCAGAAGTAATATTGAGATAAGTCAATTTTTTTAAAAATAAGTAGAACATTTATAGTGTATAGAAATTATTTATTTAAATAAATTGGTGAATAATGTATTAAAAGATGATAGTGATACAAATTTTTTGAAGGATTGCAAAATATTTTGGAAATCTGTTTGATGTGAATAATAAATTATAAAATATAGTATTGTTGATTAAATATTTACTATAATTGACATAATTACTTATTTACTACATTCTTATATATTATCAGCTACCAACAATTTAAATAAATTGGTAAATAATGTATTAAAAGGTGATGGTGATAAAAATTTTTAGAAAGATTGCAAAATATTTTGGAAAACTGTTTGATGTGAATAATAAATTATAAAATATAGTATTGTTGATTAAATATTTACTATAATTAACATAATTACTTATTTACTATATTCTTATATATTATCAGCTACCAACAATTTAATATCTTAATATAATTAAATTAATTTCGGAATTTAGGTTTATATTAATCATAGTTTAGTTTCATGATATCAGTGATTTAAAATTTTAGTCGTACCTTGTAAAATACAAAATATGCCATTATCTTATAAAATATAAAGTAACTTTTCGAGAAATTTCAGTGAAGACATATTATTATTTATTTATATTGAAATGAAATAAAAATATAACGTTGAAAGCTTTCAAATTAACACAATTTTATTTAGTTCAAATTTATCTCAAACTTCTTATTACATCTCATCTATAAAATTGAACAATCTTATTTTAACAAATTCTGTAACCTTTCTCTTATTTAATCAACCTAAAATAATTTAAAGAATTTAATAAACGAGGAATAAGCAAGATAATAAAAAAAGAAGTAAAATAATTAATAAAATTCTTCAATGCAGTTTTGCAATAACTTATTTTAAAGAATTCTGTGTGTATACCCTTTTATACAAGGAAAATAAAAGTTTTCTTCTTTCATGGCGAGAAAATAGAACGATATCGTTTACAATGGAAAATCTGAGCACAGAATCAAATGGAATGGATTAGTTCCGCAGATAGAAGAACGTAAGCTGAGCAGGGTGATCGTACAATTTTGCACAATGTAAAAGGTATTGAGGGCTCACAGTGCAAAGGGGGGAATAGAATTACATTTTTCTAGCTGAATAGAACCCACCTACGTAGGTACGTAGGACGAATTACACGCAATTGTCCGCAAGTACGTTGCGAATCAGGGGCGAATTAATGAAAACCGGATGAAATTCAAAAAGATTCTTAGTATCTATTTTTTAAGCAATAAGATATTTTAAAAACTATCATAGTCATAGGTAACGTCACTATCAAATAATTAAAAATGTATATATATATATGGAAGAAAATTGTAGGAAGATATAAAAACCAAAATAGGACTGTATAATAGCAAACAATATAGAATTATTATTACAAACACCAAATGAAATAATAAATAACACGTGATAAAATAATAATTGTAATTCAAAATAAATACAAAAAAATATCGGTATAAATTATTTTAATAATTATTTATATAAATGTTTGCTGTTTTCATCAAAATCATCTATTCCGTTTTTATCTTTGTAGTATGATAGAAAGTTAAGGAAGCATATATATTTTTAACATTCACACACGTACAAAGTTTATTTCGTCGAAATAATTGGTTTGAACAACTCGAACACGCAAAAGTTAAAAATCTGAGGCGTTTCCCGTCTCAGAATTTGTTGGACCGCAAAAGGAGCAGATGAAATGTTGGTTTTTGCTCGGTGCAGTCGGAGCTATACGGTTTAATCCGCACCAACGGATCTAACGCGAGTTTTTTACACCTCCAGCGAAAATACCACCGCGAAGCAAAAGCCGGGGTTCTACGAAGAACCATGACGCATGTGCGACAAAATTCTGCAAGGGTACGTGACTAATGATAATAATCATGCGGCTCTGGTCTAAAGTCGTACAACTGGGAATCATTCAAGTTATCTTAATGCGGATCGTTTTCGATTTAATACGTGGGAATCTTACGAATCCATAGAATAAACAACTTATCTCGTATATCTTCGTTCGAAAATTTTAAAAATGATTAATAGTAACATTTCGTCATGACATTAATTTATTCGTCTATTTTTATTTCTATTTTCGGTATTATTTTCACTTATAAACCGAAAGAAGAAGAAAATAGTAATAATAATTTTATATAATTATTTTATAAATGATTATATTACATAATTTAATACAAATAATATTTCAAAAATCAAACTTTCATATGTTCGATGTTGTACAATAATTATAAAAATTATAAAAAGTATTTGGTTATTTCATTAATTTATTTGTCTCCTCCTAATTCTATTTTTTTTATTATTATCACTTATAACTTATCACTTATTATTATCACTTATAAAATAGGAAAATAAGAAAATAATAATAACAAATATACTAATAAATCAAATAATAATAATTTTATACAGTTATTCTGCAAATTATTATACCAGTTAATATCTTTTTCTAAAATAAATTTCTAAAGGGAAAAGGAAAGAAATTAATAATAACAAAAATACTAATAAATCAAACAATAATAATTTTATAAAATTATTCTATAATTAATACAATTCTATTAATATTCTATTAATACAATTCTCCAAAATGAACTTCTAAAGCGAAAAAAGGAAAATGATAACAACAAAAATAATAACAATTCTATACAATTATTTTATAAATTATTATACCTATCAATATATTTCTGCAGAATAAATTTCTAACGTGACATATATACGTACGTACATACGTACATCTGTCATGTTCTCGCAAACCAACTTCACTTTTCTACATCTTTCACGTATCTTTCATAAGTATACCTATAAGATGCCTACGCAAGAACAAAGCATACATACATATGCACACATAACACGTCATAAATTGCACGATAATTTGCTCCTTATCTACCCTGGAAGAAAAGTAATGCGTACAAGAATACACGAAAAATTCGTTCCCCATGAGAATAATTGAAACGCGCGAGTCAGCTGTTAAGCCCACAGACTCGTGTTTACGGCACACGAGGGTGCGTACTTTAACGTATATTAAAGGAACGGTATTTCATCCGGTTTACGATCAAGAAGGTTCGGGTCAACTGTTATCGAGAGTCACCTAGTGCCGCAGGGTCCACTGACGACTTACAACCGCACGGTGCAAGAAGGAGAGACTCCCATATCGATTGGAGTCGCGTGGCCGAAGCGTGGTATATTATCCCTCTTTTTCCTACCGCTTACGCTTTCTTGTCGTTCGAAACGGGAGCAAGAGAGAGAGTCGACTGTAGCGCGTTGCGCGACAGACAAGGACGGACGGCCAGACGTCGATTGAAGAGGCGAGAGAAAGAGAAAGAGGGACAAACGCTTCAGCACGCTTCGTTCGTGTGCCTGAAACGTCTGACGCGAGACCAGCTGCCCTTTGGCGTGCTGTTTCGACCAAACGGAATCTCGTTTGCTTCACGACAATGCGATGATCGTTCTTCCCTTCGGAGAGTTTAAAGGGAACGAGAAGCCGAGATCAGGGTGCCGGTCTTGGTCATTCAAAGAACATCTGATCGACAATGCTCTCCTTTCCAGAGATGCGTCCTTTCTCCTTGCCAAAGGAGAAATGATATCGCGCACTTGGATTACGTTCGCTTCAATTAAGTTTGCGGTTACGACTCATGGAAGGAACACGTGCTTCTGTTAAGCAGATATGATTGACCCGTAATCGAGATTAATGTAAGTTGCAATACGATTAAAAGGAACATGATTTGGGTTAAAGAAGCATGATACGCCAGTTCCAACCATTCTTATTACAAACTTTTCAATCTGGTCTTGTTCATCTGAAATGAATAAAGCAGCTGAAGGTCTTGTAGAGAAGAAATAAATCTGGTGTAAATTATCTATTACGTAAAGCTATACGAAATGTATAATATTGTATATATTCATGTGAATCTGAATATTGTATATTCAATTCTTATATATATATATATATATATTTAATTATTATATATTATATATTACTGATAAAGATATGTTACATTACATATTAGCATATTGTATACTTTTCGTTCAATTAAAATTGAATTATTCTATATACGTATGTAATTATTATACGATATCAATATTCATCAAACACTGTTTTTTGAAATCCTGTTACATGTGTCAGGCTTTACCTATTTAATTACTTTATGTTTTTCTTTAAAAAATTTAACGATATAACAAAATTATATTGAACAAATTAAATTTAACAATATGACAAAATTAAGAAATTTTGTCTAAGATAGAATATGTGTGTGTGTGTGTGTGTGTGTGCGCGCGCGCGCGCGCGCGCGATTTTATCACTCCCAAGCATGTGACTATTGTACCTTAGGTAGTAATTATAAATTTTCTGCGCGTAATTGAGATTTAATCTTTCGACGAAGGACAAAGAAAGTGCGTCATACTATAAGGTTAACCCTTACCTCGGTTTTAAATATAACTACGGAAACATATAGGGTGCACTAGGGAACGCTTAACGTCGCGTCACACTCTTTTCGTTACGTGCTATATCATTATGCAACACATTTTCCGATTTATTATAAATTTCGCTACGTAACATTTTAAAATAATATATGACATAGATAAAAAGAATAATTTTGATCGTTTTAAATTATTAAAATATGTCTAAAGTTATCAATTTTTACTAGTATGTTTTATTAATATTAATTTTATACTAGCTAATATTATTAACCCTTTGCACTCGAGAGGCGACTCTCAGTCGCCATTTAATCAGATTCTAAAGATCGTTGTTAATTAATATCCTGAATTTAAAATTGTCCAGCAATGCGTGAAATATCGAGGTAAAATAATTCTACGTCCTACAATTAATTTGCACTTCTCATTTACCGTTTTGAAAATATCGTCGACTTTATGGCAGAAAGTCTTCGAATTACTATGTTTCTGTAATGAAAAGACCGCCGAGTGCAAAGGGTTAATGTATTGCAAATAGTACGTTTAGCGTTATATATATATTTTTATCATTTTGTCGATATGGGATTTAAAAAATGTATTTTAAATGGGTTACGAGGTATTTATGTTTTCTTTGACTCATGGAACTTAATATTTATAGTGAGTTATAAAAATACTTACACATCTCCCTCCGTACATAAATATTCTTCTGCGATGCTAATGTCAATATTCTTATTAATGAGAGTATTATATCGAACGAAGCCGAACATCAAGACAGATTAGATCCGTAAATATTTTGATTTCTACATGATGACAAATTTCTGCGTTACAAACACATCTGTAACATTAATCTCGTGACGATTTATTTTAATTTCTGTTTACGTTACGCTGAGTTGTCACTTGTCGATAAAATAAATATTTTGATAATAAACAAAATCCTAATTAATACTACACATATCCTCTTTAATGAGAATTTTGATATTCGTACTCTAGAAAAATGGTAATTACTTGAAATTGGTAATTGAAGAAATAATTCTGAATATACCAAAATTTTAAGTACTGCACAATTACATTAATTGCAAAAGAATTTACTTACAAGTAGTACTTATAAACGAGTATTTATGAATTAAAAAAGAAATAGCAGCGTCTGAATGTCGAAATGTACACAAAAGGTAAGAGAACCTGCTAAAAACGTGCTCCACTTTACGCAATACTCATTAACGAGTTCGGCTCATTTTGCACTGATTTGAGGGCTGCTTATTCGCCAGTAGCGTCGATAGCGAAGTGCACTTTCCTGGCCGATGACTTGCAGGTAACCAATCGCAATGCAGGTGAGAGCAACTTACACCTGGATACGCCGAAATTAACAAGTACCCGAGCAATAATCGCATCGACGTTCCATCGAAAGTGCAATCGTCCAGATTAATTAATATATTTTATTAATAATTTATATAACTACGGCTCTTGTCAAATTTCTGTTACTTGATACATGGTAGAGGGTGCTCGTACGAGCGTACTGTCGTATATTTTATCATAATATCAAAAAGTTGTTCCTATTGTTCAGTAACTTTTTAAAGCCTTCGAGTTAATGTAAATCGCATTTAAAAATTTTTAAGCTAAATTTGAAAAATTTTAGTTCAAATATGATAAATACTGTAATCAGCGACAAAATTTTAATAATAATTTTAGCAAGATTTGATTAAATAATTTAGAATCTCGTTGTAACATAGTTATCTGATTCGTGGTTTGGGTAATTAATTTATTAGAGGGTGGTTAAGTTGTCTCGTGCATTATTATCGAACTAAAATTGTTTTTAATACGTGTTAATATTTAAAATATTCAGATTAATACAAATCGTATTTTTAAATAGATAAATATCTTATAACCAAGTTTGGAATACTTTGTAATAAATATATTAAATAAATAATTGATATTAACAGAAGAAAAAGTGTATAATCGATGTCTTAAACAAATAAATGTTTTCAAACTGAATATCAAAAATATAAGTAAAAAATATTAACAGTTCCTCGGAAAGCTTTAATTAAATAATGAAAATTAAACTAGTAAGCGATTCCTTCTTTCAGCATGCAGTTACTATAATTAATATTTCAAAAAATGGTGGAATTATGTTTTATATATCACATAGTAGATAAATTTTATAAAATTATTTCCAATACTTACATCAATTTTGAAAAAATGCATTCAATAGAAAGAAACTCATCGCAGTTTCCAAGTAATATAAATGATATTCAAATATTTTTAAATCAATTCTGGAATAATGAATATTAATACTAACTAATATTAATACTAATTAATACTCTAATGAATATTAATACGACCAAAAAATAGTAGCGAAATATGTCATATGTAAACGAAAATGATTGTAATAACAACTACAAGAAAAATAGAAGTAATTAATTATTAGAAATTACATGTTAGTAATAACTTGTTAGTTATTTTTTGTTAGTTAATAGCCATTCCTTATTAGCAAATAGTTATAAGTTATTGGATATTAATTATTAGTTATTAGTATCTAATCTCTAGTTATTAATTTTTAATGATTAGTTACGAGACACAAGTTACCAGTTATCAGATTATTGGTTCTGTTATTGGTTATTAGTTATTAGGTATTAGTTACTAGATATGAGTTATCTGTCATTAATTATCTGTTTTATTAGTCACTTATTATTAGATATTAACTAATAGCGATTAGTTTTTAGTTATGAATAACTACTTATTAGTTATTGGATATTATATACTAAATATTAGTTATTACATATTAACTATTAGCGACTAGTTTTTAGTTATGAATAATTAATTATTAGTTATCAGATATTATGTACTAAATATTAGTTATCAGATATTAGTTGCCTGCTATTCCTTATTTATTATTAGTTATCATTTATTGCTTATTGGTCATTAGTTATTAGTCATTAGTTATTACGTTGTAGTTACTAGCTGCTAGATATTAGTTATTAGTTATACATTATTAGTTATCTATGCTACTCTCAACGAAGGACATGTTATTGCAATGACGTAGGCTGCCGTTCCGATATGTCGTTGAACGCGAGCATGTGCTAAAAATCACAGTGCCCTAAGCGGCACCAGCCCCCGCCACGAATGTGTAACGTCCCCTGAAAATTTTTCCTGGAAACCACGTTCCTTGATTAAGAAAACACTGGTGTCTTAGTGTCCCCGGTCTTCGGCTCTTCGGACTTCCTCTGCTGTTA
>NW_016909136.1:146025-160207 GCF_001483705.2 Eufriesea mexicana
CTTCCGACTTCCTCTGCTGTTAGGACAGATAGGCTGTTCCTGGTTTCCGATATACGGTTCTCTCTTGTGGCTTGCGTCCAATATCCACGGAGCATAACATATGCGGGCAGATGGTTTCTGCCCCCTTCCAGCACCCCTCCCTCTACATACCTGGCCACATTCGATTTTGGTGTCTGCCTCTCTCTCACTCCCTTCGACGTACTCCTTCTATCGCTGTTTCCCTCGTCCTGTCCCCCTTCTTTCAATCGTACGCGCAGCGACCCGATCCAAAAAAGCCCGAGGCACCCTCTACGTAGAGTGCTCTTGCCTGTTGCCCACCCCAAAAATATCCCGGGACTCATCCAACCACCCTGTGCACCCATCAGCCTCGTGCACAGTGGTTCTCCCCGTCGCTGACAACCACTTGTAGAGCTCTGCTTTTTATAGATTCCGCTCGAGTACCGATGCACCTCTGGATGCTGCAAGGATTCTGCGTAGTGGAGACAGTTGGTTGTATTATTAAATCCCGTGTTTGGTCATCTACATTGATTCTACGTGCTACTATTGTGGAAAGATAAATCTTAGGGTTGAATTAATATTGAAAAATGACGTATTTACTTTTACTGTATGAGTTCATTATTTATTCTTTTGTGCTTTGGCCTGTTTTTGACAGTTAGGTTACTTAGGTGTTTTCTGTTAACGGTGTTGGGAAATTGTGTATTCGATTGGGAAAATGATAATCAAAAGTTAGAAGTATTATGGGTCCAATTTTTATGAGGTGCATCGCTTATCTTTGTATTATAATTGTATAATTAAAGTGATGTTTTTGGTAAACTATTAATATGAAGCTATTGAAAGGCATTGGGAGACGTATAATAAAATGTTAAAGATAGGTAACTTAATCTAACAAAATATAACATATTAAGTTTTCTTTATACTTAAGATTTAGCAGTTAGCATTTATCACTGTCATCGATATTTAAAATGATAATATGATATATAAAATTATAATTAAAAATTAATAGTAAATAATACGAGAAATCTTATTTGTTTAATCCCAACAGTGCAATATCTTCGGTCCTGAAATGAGCATCTGATAATTGTAAAAGTGATCTAATTGTATGTCAAAAGCCCAAAGAAAATGAATTATTTCAGTGTTTATTATTATATCTATTTATTTTACAATAATATAAAACTTTATTTTGGAGGTACAGAAAAATAAAATCATTGAGATTCGAATCATTCAATTTGCTAAAATATCGAATACATTTTTTCAGTGTTTGAATATTATAATTATTCCTAATTTTCCTTATTTAAGTTACCTAATATCACTGATATTGCTCGATACCATTTGATTAATCCTAACATCGAGGAGTCAAATCTTAGTTAAAATTAATTTTAATTAAATGAAACTACTACCACTGGCAAATATTTTTGGTCAAACACGATAATATGAAATTAACTAAAATTACTATAATTTTTTATACATAAAATGCAATAATATAACCATAAAACGGGATATTGAATCGATTTGATAAGAAGTAAAAACAAAGAGAAAGAAATAATCTATATGTTTATTTATTTATTATGCAGGAAGAAATAACGAAGGAATAAGTATTATTGATTGTGGCCAAAAATTTGTTGTCAGTGGTAGCAGTTTTAATCGATTTCAGATTTTCACTGATACATAGATATATAGAATACATAGATAATAACAACTTTTCCCTTTCTTTAGTCTCCCATATTATTTCTAATTATCTCATTGCAATTGAGTATACTTCTCGGCTTGTTAGTTACCTTATGAAAGATTATATGCTGAAAACAATAAAATATTTGAGCTGTACGTTTCTATCTCAGCAATAGTTAATATTAATTTTCCAAAAGCATCAGTATATAAATAAATAAATAAATAAATCTTCATTACTTGCAAAAGTATTAAATCTGAGGTCAGTCACATCGACTTACTCGGTAGTTCTAATATCAATCAACAATAGCATTTATCACTATCGAACAAACAAACATCCACTTGATTGCAAAGATTTTCGTAGACCAGGGAGCATGGTTTATTTCAAATATCAACATACCTAACCTTAAAGTACGAAATTTAAAAATTTAAATTCCCAACAGCCAAGCGATTTGGCTGATCCGAAAAATCGATGAACTGTTCGTAAACGAGTTCCCTTCTTTTCTTTCCACTGCACGTCTACTTGCAGTCTTTCTGACTAGAATCGTGCATTGCAATGTTAAGGCAACCTTGCACACGTAAGAGAAGCGCAGGAGAGTGAATTTTAGGGGTGGATTCAGCCCCGTGGCATGCGACGTTATTCTTTTGTGTCTTCGACCCCGTGCGTTCGCACCAGCACCCTTCCGTTTCTCTCTTTCGCTCGCTCTGTCCTTCTCGCTCCCGCGCACGCTAGCTTGCGCTCTCTCCGTCCCACTTCGTGTTCCTTTCTTTACCCGCGTCCGTCCTCCTCTGTTTAGCACGCTCGTGCGTCAGGGGTGCCACGCAACCCTCCATTTATCTGGGCGAGTGCCTGCACATGCGTGTTCGCACGAAGCCAGTGGTTTTCAAGCAATTAACGGTCAGAAAAATGTCTGTGATTTTTTAAATCCTGGCATTACGTGATTGCTTAATGATACTCCCCGTTCGGGGTGGAACGATCCTTGCACGACGAAATCCGATCGCCGCTACCCGCGAACCCGGCTCCGTTATTAGCCAATAAGGTTCGTGCCAGGCATTGTTCGACCCGCTACCGAATTATAACCCCGCAATCCACGTGGATTTAGCTGAGAACCGCCTCTTTATGTAAATTGAATATAACAGTTTCCTTATGCCGCGTCCAACTTTTTGATTGACTACGCGAATCGTGCGTGACGGCAGCATTTAAACTAGCAATTTCTCTGCTCGGATTTCTCGTATTTTGTGCTCGATTTGGCTGCGAGTATATTTTATGGAATGTTCAAAAGGATTTGAATAAAGATTTACTGTGAATTATGGTTGACTCGTTTCAAACAGTTACGACGAATGACGAATGTTTGTGGAGTGCATAGAAGAGATTAGCAAATTTACGAATGAAAATAGTTTGTGCTAGTTTTAATCGTCCGTTCTGATTGCTCTTTACACGATCCTAAGATTTTAGGTTTCGAGTACTTTTAAGTTTCACTGAATACGTTTAATACAGGTCGTTGCAAATTCGTCTTTATATTTCGTAAATTTTTGATTCTTCAAATTTGTATTGTCTGCTGTATTTGCTAATTAATGAATCCTTACGAATTGTTCTTTAAATTTAGTAGGTAAATCTCCTCAAGGAAAGAAGAAAATCTAATTTAGGAGATCCTATATATAAATTTATTGTAAAGCCTACATCTGAAAAGTAACCAACAACTCGCTGGAATACTCTGGTAAAAAATTAAAGCAGAAAATTAAAATTTGTACAAAGGATTTATAAAGAACTTTGAAAATTCATAGACTCTAGAGAACTCTGGAGTGGCAATGATCTATATTCAGTTTGGTAAACAAAATCGAATACCTACTAAATTTAAAGAACAATTCGTAAGGATTCATTAATTAGCAAATACAGCAGACAATACAAATTTGAAGAATCAAAAATTTACGAAATATAAAGACGAATTTGCAAAGACCTGTATTAAACGCATTCAGTGAAGCTTAAAACTACTCGAAACCTAAAATCTTAGGATCGTTTAATGAGCATTCGAAACGGATGACTAAAACTAGCACAAGCAATTATCATTCGTAAATTTGCTGATCTAAAGTTTATAAAGCTTACAAAAACCTTTACAAAGATCACCAGTAACTTCATATAATCCAGGAATACTAAAAATACATAGAATATCTCGTTAGGACCCCCTAACAATCAATCGGAGAAAACAACGAAACCCAGGATGAACATTAAATTAAAAATCTCCTTCTCACTGACACTTTTAGAAGCCTATCAGGAACATTCTAACGCCATCGTAATTTTAAAAAATAAATATCGGGAAAGATAAGGACGTGTTTAATTGGATTGAGGACCACTGTGTCACCGCACGAGATTAGTGCAGTTATGCTGGATCACGGACCTCGTATCGGCATACGTTTCGGCCGTAAGTTCTGGTAGGGTCGACATATACCACCTGAATGCCGAAAATCAGGGGAGCAGTCAGGTTTCTGGATCAAGTCGAAGTTCGGGGATGCAAATTGGGATTAGCCCTCGCCGGCACCGTGCCGGTTCGCCCAGATATGCCTGCATACTGCGTGCGTATGAATTAGTCGCGTATGCATACCTAATTTATCATTTTATGCGCCGATACGGCTCAAAGGGTTTCTCGTTCCTCTTTTTATTTTCATCCAGACTCGGTGGTTAGTTCAATAGAATATTTACGTGTAACGGAGGATGCACTAGTGTGAGTAGTATGTGTACAAAATGACGCGTTTCCAGTATCTCTTTGCTTTCCACCATGAAATACCCTGTCGCAATGAATTATTTTCCAGTTTCCAGAGTAACGTATCTTTCATTTGTTTTGTTTATTTTTCCGTTGGTCCGTGCTTTTGGCGTGAAACGCGAATATCGAAGTGACCAAGTGAAATTATTTTCCTGTGAAATCAGGGATCTGAGGGTATTTGTAAATTCAAAGAAGTGGAGTCGTGGAAAGTAATATTGATTTATTTTCAGGTTTCTTTGATTTATTGAATTTTTTGTAAGATTTAAACTTCAGTTTGAATTTCATATATAGAATTATCAGTCTTTGAGTGCAATATAGGGTTTACAAAATTTCGATATTATCTAATTTAATACTCACGTCTTCGATATAAAAATTATCAACGATTTATTGATATGCTTAAAATATTGTAATATTGGTGAGTTATAAAGTTACCTTTAAGTTTTTAATTCTAATTTTAATTCTTAATGTAAGGAATATATACACATTCAATATTAAATAACGAAAACAAAAATATAAATAAAAACACATATTCGTAAAAATTCGAATTAATAGATATTAAAATCTCATTATGAAAATTGCAAGTATTTTATTAACGAGTATAAAATTTCATATCGTAGTATCGATGTAAGATCGAAAGACCAAGAGATCAATTTTAATCCGAATTCAATTTTAAAACTAACTATAATCCTTAATCTGATACATATGTATGCTTATTTGATATTGGGAAATATAAATTAAATTGTAAATCTGTGAAAATTAAAAGTACGAAAAATAGAAAAAATTATATAATCATTTATAAAGTAATGAGCTTATAGTTATAAAATGAGATTTATAAAATTTCATCAGTACCTAATTCGATACACGATCATTTTTCAATACACAAATTTCGAATATTTTATTAACGTGCAAGATATTCTATATTATATATTATATCAATGTAACGTATGTACATATGATACAACAATACATACGTATGCGTATTTATATTGGGTAATATGAATTAAATTGTGAATCTATGAAAATTAAAAATGCGAGAAATAGAGAAAGTTATACAATTATTTATAAAGTAATGAGCTTTTAGGTATAAAATGTGATTTATAAAATTTCGTCAGTACTTAATTCGATACACGATCATTTATTGATACACAAATGTCGAATATTTTATTAACGTGTAAGATATTCTATATTATATATTATACCAATGTATCAACCTAAATTTTTATTTCCAAAGTCTAATTTTAATCTTTCATCTATCATATATGAACACGTGCGTAATAAATATCGACTATCTAAAATAAAATAACAAATATGAATATGTAAAACTTGCAAATTTATGCACCCAACAACGAAATTTCTGGGTGCAAAGTAGTATTTAGAAAATTCTATCGTAATTTAATTCAATGGATCCCAAGCTTTCATTATAAGTATCACGAATATTCAATTAAAATGCTGAAAATTTCACGTTACAACGTTGGTGTGTCACAAGAGCCTACCGTCCATTTGCTTAATTCGAGTAATTTACTACTTTAATAGCTTCGAACTATAATATACCGACAATTTATCAATTTTTCTAACGAACGAAATTTGTTAAAATTATTGGTCCCTGCACACTATATCAAGCGGCTAATATCACTTAAAATACACCTTAGACGATATCCATAAATTAGATTTAGCATAGGTACAGTATTCCGTATTCTGCATTCGATAAAAGCATCATGTACATTGAATATTAATACTGGTCCTGAGTTAGATACTCTCTCGTGAGTCACGAATTGCATTTTAAAATGTGAAATCGAAAACGTAACATTGTAAACATATCAAAAAGGGGATATACATGGGCTGTCAGGACTGAATTAATGGAAATATTAAATAACTATATGCAGGCGGCCGTTTGTGCGTGCGCGCGCATACATAATTCACGGTTTTGGTGGCGGATATGGGGAAAAGGGCCCGCGGTCTGCTTCAGCCGAATGGCACGTTGATAGTATCACCAAAAAATAATAACAATAACCGTATGGCATATTTATTACGCCTATTTTTGTACTTGGTATTTTAATTCACTTCGACGGCCTATATTCGTGAGGAAGAAATATTACCTGCGGCCTGGAATATTATGTTCGTGTCAAAGAATTGTTTCTGAGTATCACACGCATCGAGGATGGTAAATTTAATTTTGAATGAGAAGCGTCGAGCAGATTAAAGATATAACTATACCTTGTTAACTTCGGAATTAAATTAATTTTAAGTAATCAATTTAAGAATTGAGTAATTTATATAAGGATTTTAGTTTATTGAAAACATAATGGTGTAGGATTTTCCTGACTGGTCATGAGTATGCTTGAAATCTTATGTTGGAACATCTACTTTCAAGTTTCGTATGTTAATCATAGTCAAGTAATAGTTTATTATTATATTACTATTATAGATAAATATTTATACCACTGTGATTGTCAACTTCAATTGCTACTATTTCACGACTCTTCTTTCAACATTTCATGCATATTATCACCTTCTGCTCACCTTCTTACCTATAAGTTATCAGACATTCAGTACATGTACAAACCACGAATATTATACACCCAGTACATATGTAAAACGCAAATATTGGACATCCAGTAGATATACAAAGCACAGATATTAAACACCAAGTATATATTCAAACCATAAATATTAGACATCCAGTCTAATATTAAGTATGCAAAGCACTGACATTAAATACCCAGTACATATGCAAACCACAAATATTAGGTACCTAGTACGTATGCAAAACACAGACATTAAACACCCAGTGCATATGCAAAGCAGAGATATTAGACACCCAGTCCGTATATACAAACCACAAATATTAGACACCCAGTACGTATGCAAAACACAGATATTAAATACCCAGTGCATATGCAAAGCAGAGTTATTAGACACTCAGTGTATATGCAAAGCACAGACATTAGACACCCAGTACGTATACAAATCATAGACATTAGTCACCCAGTACATATACAAACCACAAATATTAGACACCCAGTAAGTATGCAAAGCACGGACATTAGAGTAATCCCTGAATCTTTCCTATCGGAAGACATCACAGAGGCACCGTAGCAGGCAGTCGGATGAAAGAAAGGGAAAGCTCGCTGTCAAAATTCGACGAAAGGTAGGAGAAATCTGTCGTAAGAAATGGGTATTGGCATGACACGATCGAATCTGGACAATAACAGTTCGCGTCCCCTCGATCCGACCGGTAAGCAAGAACTAGGGAAACCGAAAGAGAAAGATGTCCCAATCGTGGAAATAAATCTCCATATCTGACACGTGGCGGTATAGATCGGCGATTTTCTATGAAAAACCATCGAAGAATACTCTTTCAGGCTATTGGACTATGACAGAAAGCGAGAGAGAGGAGACCAAGGGTGATAGGAATGGGAGAGAAGAAGGAGGGATAAGGCTAAGGTTGGAGAAAAAGGGAACCCAATGATTCCTACTTCGTCCGTGAAAGAAAGCCTGCACGAGCCGTTGAGGGTAGAAAATGAAACGACACGACGAAGGAAAAGGAGATGATAGGCTGGCGGAGAAAGAGGAGGAAACTACTGGATGTAGCGGTTCATTCTTCGTAGCACGGGGACCGTCTCGAATCCGTCTGTTCAAAGAGGTTCTCCCTCGATGCAGAAAGAAGAGGAACCCTCCTCGAGGCCGATGCCCGTTCAGAACTCCCTTTGGCGTTTCTCTTAGTCGCTGCGATGGAAAAGATGAAAGTATCGTTCAATTCGGCTGACATTCAATTGGTATCGTCAGGAAATTGATGGACTCGGTCTCTAACTTAGAAGGAACAATGCAGGCCTTTGGAACGTGTTATAGAAAGAAGTGTTCGTTGAAAAGGTGATTTAAAGACTAAGGCAGAATTTTGTAATCATTCTGTGTAATTAGTACAAGATTGTTATTCGTAGGAACTCAGAAATAAATATAGAAATTTCTGTTTGTGGTTAAGTGTGAGATATATACAATTTTTGAATTTCTTTCATTTTTCTGACTTGAAATTTGCTTGTAATTTATATTTTAATATGCGTATCTGGTGCTATAGCTAGAGTAATTAGATTTGTATTAATTATTTATACGTTATAAGAAATTAGGATACTTATATTATACGCGATTAAATGAAATATGCGACTGAATGCATTTTGAAATTATTCTTTTTGGAAGGATGTTCATCCCCATTGCCTTCTACATTCCTTCTGGATCTATCATTGAGCTTTCTTATTATATATAGATCAACAAATTTGTAGAAAATTCCTTTTCTTTCGAATTTGAAAAGTATAAATCGTTCATTTTCCCTGACATTTCACGTGTCATTTCTTTTCTTTCCGCTTTTTTCTAATAAATTTAATGTTTGCAATGTACATAATGTACATTAAATTTATAATACAATACATATAGTAATGTACATTATTTACATAAGAATACATCCATTATATTATTAATTTAAATACATTAAATATAATAATTATATAAATTCAGTACCATTTATTAAAAATTCGAATATACTTAATAAGAATAAGACATCATACATATTAATAATTGTAAATAAATGTTATCGATTGTCAGAATATTTGTTACAAATACATAATTAAATTTTTAGAAAGCCGGCAAAATGAGTTTTTACTATCATGTAGTGAATAGTCGAATTAATTTAATGATCAACTGATATTAATTGTTCGATATAATCATTAAATGGTATTAAAATAGCTCGAATTACTATAATAAAAATTCCTACCATAAAACTAATTATGTAATAATTATGTAATGTAATAAAACCACCAATTAGTGAAATTTTATATAGTTATACGAGTAAACAAAAAAAAATACTTATACATATAATTAAATGCATGTATAAATGAGCACACATTGAGTCATTTGATATCAAATCAAAATCAAAAATACAAAATATACATTGCATTATTTAAATTCTTATAATACCTATAATACCGAAACAATAAAAATTTCATTACTCATAAAATTATCACATTATTGTACTACTAATTACAAAATAATTAAATGTTCAAATATTAAACAATTTTATCACTTGTCAGAATCGTTAATTAATTACTAAATATTGGAATTAATTAGCCTCTTGTTCTATACGACTAGTATACTATAATACTTTTTCTTTATACATGCTCTCGGTGACTCGCTTATGATTAACTGGCTAATCGTGTAATATCCCGTGTTGTGGTATCACTCTCTCCTCTTCAATTATGGATGCTCATACTTATATATATGTACATAATTGTTTACACTAAATTATGTAATTATAATTGTAATATAATATATATAATATGTAATATGTAATATAATATGTATTATATGTAATTATATGTAATATAATATGTAATATAATATGTATTATATGTAATTATTTGTAATATAATATGTAATATATATAATATGAAATTAATTGTAATATATAATATATATAATTGCTTACACTAAATTATGTAATTATTATATATATAATTGTTTGCGCTAAATTATGTAATTACATAATTATCTACACTAAAGACTCCCAATATCACAGTCAAAATTAAAAGATCACATTAAAGTGAATTAATAAACAATTACCCGAACCAATATTAATCCACCAATCGTAATTTCCTCTATGTGATATATATTCCAATATATATTTTCGGCGTGTTTCGATATTACTCACGGAATCATATTAGTGCCGTTAAGCAACGCACAAAATAAATAACAAAGAGCACATAAATATCCCATGGATACAGATTAATCACCGCTGCTAAGTAACGTATCGATCCCGTTATTTGCCAGCCGCGGTTCAGAGCATGTGTTTGATCTCGAGATTTACCGGGACGGCGCAAAGGGAACGAAGAAGCTCGTACAGGTCGATTCCTTCCTTTTATTCCAGCTAATCCGCAAGGACGATGCTTGCGTAGCTGAATCAACTTCCGCTAGAAGTCGTGATATTCTTCCAACTGCGATTTGTCAAGTTTAGCCACCGCGCTTACGAGCAGCCAGTACTGAGAAACAAGTTTACAGGTATCAATTTTGCTTTCCTTATTTGAACCGGGTTGCAACTTTGAACGCCCAGCTGCTCCCTGGCATAAAAAGACTTCGGTCGTCCAAAAAGTCGATAAACGCAAAATCGCCGCTGCATGTATTTTACCGTGACATCGAGTAATAATTTACATTCATATGTTATTCTTATTGCGCCTGTTACCTCAATTTTTCCCTGCTATCGTGCACAAATTCTGTTTATCAAAATATGAAATATCTACCGCGAAATAAAGTACAGGTTAATTGAGGAAACTGTAAATTTTTGACGAATTCGAAGTTTGGCTGATAGAGTGAAATTATTGGTTCCTAACCCATAGGTTAGGAATTCTCAGCTCTTCGTGAGAAAAAATATTTATTCTTTCAACTTTCTACGTATTTCATTTAATAAATTATTTACTTATATTCGTTAGAATATAAGAGACCGGTCTGGTAATGGAAGAAGATTAAATTTCACGATATTTGGAAAACTAAGGAACGAAATATAATTCTGTTCCCAAGTAAGATAGAAGTTATTTGGTAATGAATATAAATTTGATATAAATTCAATGTTGATTTGATATAGTAGGATTAATATTTGCAATAATTGCGATTTGGGATATGTTTAATTGTTTATAGGTTAGAAATTTTCAACTTCTCTTTTGGGAAATACTAGTGTATTTATTCATATAATTTTCAATGTACTTTGTTTAATAAATAAAAATAAAAAGCAGTTGCAAGATAACAAGGTTGCAGTAATTAATTTCGTAATGAAAAATTTTTATTTGTTAATATTTAGCCAAGAAATGAAATTTAATTATATTCCCAAATAAAATGTACTTTAATTAAAGAGAATATATATTTGGTATAAATACAAGTTTTACTTGATTAATTACTTCTCGAAATAATTGAGATTTATGTTATATTTGACTGCTCATAGGGTGGAAACCAGCAACCTCTAATCTACTCTCTCATTTTAATATATTTATTTATATAATCTTGAATATATAAATAAATATAAATGACAGGTAATTGCAATGCAACGTATGAGTGATTGATCTTGTAGCGAAAAATATTCGAAAAATTTATTAATATTCAATTAACGAGGGACTTGTTCTTATCGTCGTTATTAACAGTACGCTCGAGGTGTACAGTTGGCGCAATCAATTACCTAACTGTTAAGACATTACCAATTCTTCAGTTGGAAGCTGTTATTAAATCATTCCTAATAAAGTATTCTATAATTTAACCCAATCTTTTAATTTCACATTACCTACTTTCTACATTTATCACTGTAATCGCAAATTGTATATGAAAAATTAATATAGAAAACTGTATGCAACAGGGAAGAAATTTTTCAGAAACAAATAAATTCCATTATAACAAGGTATCTATATTTTCGAAATGTCATTTGTTAAAATTTTATAATTAATATTGTTTACTTACCTCGGCAACCAATTCACGTTTTTATACTCTCTTATAAAAGAGAAAAGATTTTTCGTGAACAAATAATTCACACTCTCCATAACATCGTGTTTATATTTTTGAAATATCAGAATTTCATTTCAGCAGCCAATCAATCTGCTTATAACCATGTATAAAAGTTTACTACAATGTCGTTATCGATCGCTTCTTTCATCAGAATCACAAAATACATTCAATCAGAATGAAGTAGAGAAAAACAGAAACCTAACCTAAACTTTAAATCAATTGAAAAGTCATAAAATAAAATTTCTTGCTGTACTATATCGCACGTCCGAAAGTATATCCAGCGAATCACTTGGTCCTAACCTAACCTAATTCGACCAAATCACGTCCGATCTTTCCCGATCGAAGTCGTGTGTCTTTAATGCGATCAGAGATCAACGCAATTAGAGGGAACACTCTAAGCCAAGGGTTGCGGTCGTGTAGACCGTTCCGTGCTTTTTCTATCTTGCTAATTTTCTGTTAGCGTGCCTGCACGTACCTCGTGCAACCTCGTGGAGCGTATTTCGAGTAAGTGTGGCACGCGCCGGAATACGTGGAAGTCGGTATCATGGGATAAGCCTGAGCGAAGTTGCAGTACAAGAAGTGGTCGGCAGGCGGCGGTGGGGAGGTGCGGAGGGCCGCGAGAGAGGGGAAGACAGGTGCATCGCACCGCCAATTATATTTCGGAAGGGAAAAACGAGCAGTGCATAAAAACATGAAAAAAGTCCGCAGGCGCGCGCGCACGAATGTACGCAAGAGTGGGAAAACGAGGGGGTCAGGAGTGGGGGGACAAGCACCCGCTGAAAGAGCCGAACTAAATGAAGAAAAATAAGTACGTGCACCGCGAATAATGGTAAACATGATGGACAACGACGCGGGAAAGTAAATACGATATAGTACACTGAATGCAGTTCAGAGAGATTTTCTTTTTTTTTTTTTTTTCGTTTAGTGTCGCGTCGACAGCATGGTCGTTACCGACAGATTTGGTATTTAGGTTCGTCGTAGAAGGATGAAATGATCTTTCGACGATATGATGCTTTAATAAATTTGTTTCGCAAACTCGTTCTCTCACTCATTCGGTATGCCTGTACAGCTCTACATTCTCACCTTATACATGTAGGAATATGGACTGGCGAAGAGAAAAAAGATGTTAGATTCTGAAATATATTTATTACGAGCTAATGGGAAATTAAAAGTGTGGTAATAACTACGCATAGAAACTGTAACGACTCTATGACTGCTCTTTATGACTGTGGGCTCTATGATTCCATTTTCATCGTCCAGTCACCTTTTATTCATTCACACATACTACACAGTTATACGATGCATCTCAAAAATCTCACGCACATTCCATGAACTCATTCGACTTTGTCAATCTGACAATCATTCAAAATATTCTTGTTCCAACATAAATATATACATACGAACGTGCAATATACATACAGTAGATAAATGTTGCCAAGATTGGTTGCTTCGCTCGTCAGTGACGTGCCAACTAGCAAGTTTCGGTGGTACAGTTTAGGTTCTTTTTGTTATTAAAAGGTATTTTTCACGTGTTTATGTGATGTTAGTGTAGTATTTGGGGGAAGTTTATATTTGAGTGTTTTTATTTTGTATCTTTTGCATTGTAGTAACCACAGACTGGTGGTTTCGAATACTTCAGCAGATATTCCTGGGTAATTTCTGAGTGTTCAGCTCTGAGTCTTGTAATGATTATTCTGTCTTTTCTGCTCGTGTTCCAATTGTATGGTGGCATTTGCTGAGAGAAATTTTGCACAATATTATGTATTTTTAATCTAGTTGTCGTGTTCCATGTCCTATTCCATTCTTCCTTTCCTATTTCGTGGATTGAATTGGAGTTTTGGTAGATTGAGAGTTTGCTGCTTATTTTGTGGAGGAATCAGTTCTTTCAATTTCAGGTATTCCATGGTATGAGGGAATCTATGTTAGAATTGTGTGCCTATTTGATATTCTTGTATTCCAAAGCTTTTCTGTCAATTAAAATTTTATTAAAATTTTGATGTTCTATGTCTTGGGTAAACTATCTAGTTGATTATGTTCATGATGAGTTTGTATTATAGTTAAAGGTGTTTCTTGAAAAGGGATGTTTAGGTCTTTGACCTCCTTTGATAAATCGTCACGGATAATGGTAAACACGATGAGCAAAATCTTAAGCTTTTGATTGTATTTATGTTGAGTACTTGCATGGTGTTATTGACACAATCGAGGATGTTACATAGAAATAACTTATAGTTCAG